>NC_133793.1:9991477-10103153 GCF_003597395.2 Chelonoidis abingdonii
ACCCCAGAGAGAACATGGACAGAGAACAAAGAACACAAAACCAAAGCTTCCCTCCCCCCAGATTTGAAAGTATCTTGTCTCCTGATTGGTCCTCTGGTCAGGTGTTCCGGTTCACTGTTTGTTAACCCTTTACAGGTGAAAGAGACATTAACCGTTAGCTCTCTGTTTATGACATGGCCTCAGGCCCATCCTGGACTGCAAGAACTCAACAAGTTTGTGAAGAAACTCAAGTTCTGCATGGTCTCATTGGCCTCCATCATCCCCTCACTGGATCCAGCAGACTGGTATGCCACCCCCGACTTTAAGGACACTTACTTTCATATTGCGATCACTCAGCCCCACAGGGAGTTCCTCACAATAGCCACTACCAATTTACAGTCCTTCTGTTCGGCCTGTCAGCAGCACCTCAAGTCTTCACCAAGTGCATGGCAGTCGTCGCTGCATTCCTGCACAGGCACCAGGTACAGATGTTTCCGTACCTCGACAGCTGACTGATCAAGGGCCACAGGAAACCCTCTACGAGAGCCACCTACCTTGTCAAGTGGAAGAGATTTTCAATCTGGTTGGCACAGCGTCATTCGTTCCCAACACTTGCCTCAGTACTGCTTATTCTGGACTACCTTCTCTATTTGAAGCAGCAGGGGCTTTCAGTGTCATCAATAAGAATTCACTTAGCTGCCATCTCAGCCTTTCACCGGGTGCGGAGGGACGCTCCGTGTTTGCTAACCCGATGGTCAGGCGGTTTCTTAAAGGTCTCGACAGGCTATACTCTTATGTCTGGCAGCCTGTCCCAGCTTGGAACCTCAACCTGGTCCTTTCTAGGCTCATGGGATCACCTCCTTTGAAACCTTGTCATCATGCTTCCTGCTCTACCTCTCTTACAAGGTGGCGTCCCTGATAGCGATAACCTCAGCCAGGAGGGTGTCTGAATTTAAAGCCCTAACATCAGAGCCTCCTTACCCTGTGTTCTATAAGGACAAGGTTCAGCTCTGACCTCACCCTGCTTTCCTCCCAAAGGTTGTGTCGCAGTTTCACATCAACCAGAACATCTTCCTCCTGGTATTGTACCGTAGGCCGCATTCCAGTGGCAGGGAGCAGAGACTTCACTCACTGGATGTCCGTAGGGCCCTAGCCTTCTACATTGAGAGAATTCAGCCATTCAGAAAATCGGTCCAGTTAGTTATGGCAGTGGTGGAAAGAATGAAAGATCTGCCTGTGTCATCGCAATGCATTTTGTGATGGATCATGTCCTGCATTCCTGAGTGCTACAACCGGGCGGGGATTCCTGCACCTCCAATCACTGCGCACTCCACCAGGGCGCAATCCTCGTCAACAGCGTTCCTGGCTCAGGTTCCCACTCAGGAAATCTGCAGGGCGGCAACGTGGTCCTCCATACACACTTTTGCCATGCACTATGTGATTACCCAGCAGGCCAGAGATGATGCAGCCTTTAGATGAGCAGTGCTCCAACCAGTGAACAACTCTGACCCCACCTCCTGAGCTTCGGCTTGTGAGTCACCTGATTGGAAGTGACATGAACAAGCACTCAAAGAAGAAAAAACGGTTACTCGCCTTTCCGTAACTGCTGTTCTTCGAGATGTGTTGTTCATGTCCATTCCAATATCCATCTTCCTTCCCTGCTGTCGGAGTAGCCGGCAAGAAGGAACTGAGGGGGTGGTGGGTCAGCAGGGCCCTTTATTGGGCGCTATGAAGGCACAACTCCAGTGGGTGCCCAGGCCGACCCACGGATGCTGCTAGGGGAAAAATCTTCCAGCTACTGTGCACGTGCATGCACACACACCTGATTGGAATGGACATGAACAACACATCTCAAAGAACAATAGTTACAAGAAGGTGAGTAATCAGTTTTTTGTGACCTATTACCATTGCCCTCAACCAACTACTAATTTATGATTGCTGTCAATATCCAGTGGATCTTGTGGCCTTTTAAAGGATTCTTACCGTATACTGGAGTTCCTGCTGTGTGAGTGCATAGGATTTTTGAGTTAAATATTATCTGATGTAACATTATTTATTATCTGTTTCCAACACACTGACCTCATTTCCACTATATCTTATTCTGGGCTGCTGCTGTGGGATGTTTTTCTTGCATGTTAGTTAGTAGCATGCAAGGATGAAGAGGGGGAAAATGATTCTGTGCAGACTTTGAAAGAGACAAATCAACACCACAGCTTTGGCCAGGGCCTTCAAAAGCTAATTTGTGAGCAAGTGTCTCACTGAGCTCCTGTTGGAAAGCAGGCAAAAAGAAACTTGTATTTACCTGCCTTGCAAGCCCTGCTATCCCTGCTCCCACTGAAGTCAATGGCAAAACTCACATAGGCTTTATAGTATTATGCTGCAGTATAAAGTAGGTGCAATAAAGATTTTATCTAATCCACCAGGGGCTAACATGCATGAAGTTCATATTTTGCAAACTGACATAAAACAAATGGCCAGAGGTACGTTGCCATATGAGCACAGAACTGGGAATCAGGAGACACGGATTTTAGTCTCGAGTCTGCCACTGACTGGCTGTGAGCTTTGTGACCTTGGGTAAGTAGTTTTACTTCTGTATCTCAGTTTCCCCATCTTCTAAATGGCATAACAATATCTACCTTTATGAAGCACTTTGAAATCCTTAGATGAAAGGTGCTACCTAAGTGCAGTGCATTATTTTCATTAAAAAACACACATGCACCCTTGATATTTCTCTGCACTTGTATCTTTTTATAGATGCTGTGTTTATTTTATAAATTTTTGAATACGAGCCCCTCTGGGCACATTTTCATTTTTCTAACATGAAAAATATATAGCAGATTAGAAATTGTCTGTTGGCTAAATTCACCAGCATTAAAACCTTGGAATTGATTATCATTGTCCTCATCTTGTAGCGATGGAGATGGGAGCACAGGCTCAAATGTAATGTTAGCTGCAAAGGGGGAAAAATGGGCAATGCCCTTTTCAATTTCATTATGATGGAGCAGAAGACCTAAAAAGTTTTGTTAGAAAACAAGCAGGATTATTATTATTATTTTTTCAAATCTTAGAAATTCAGATCTAATCTCATAGAGTCCTAGACTTTAAGGTCAGAAGGGACCATTATGATCATCTAGTCTGACCTCCTGCACAACGCAGGCCACAGAATCTCACCCACCCACTCCTGTAATAAACCCCTAACCTATGTCTGAGCTATTGAAGTCCTCAAATCATCGTTTAAAGACTTCAAGGTGCAGAGAATCCTCCAACAAGTGACCCGTGCCCCATACTGCAGAGGAAGGCGAAAAAAACCCCAGGGCCTCTGCCAATCTGCCCTGGAGGAAAGTTCCTTCCTGACCTCAGATATGGCAATCAGTTAAACCCTGAGCATGGGGGCAAGACTCACCAGCCAGACACCCAGGAAAGAATTCTCTGTAGTAACTCAGATCTCACCCCATCTAATATTCCATCACAGTCCTTTGGGCATATTTACTGCTATTAGTCAAAGATTAATTAATTGCCAAAATTAGGCTATCCCATCATACCATCCCCTCCATAAACTTATCAAGCTTAGTCTTGAAGCCAGATATGTCTTTTGCCCCCACTGCTCCCCTTGGAAGGCTGTTCCAGAACTTCACTCCTCTGATGGTTAGAAACCATCTAATTTCAAGTCCAAACTTCCTGATGGCCAGTTTATATCCATTTGTTCTTGTGTCCATATTGGGACTGAGCTTAGATAATTCCTTTCTCTCCCTGGTATTTATCCCTCCGATATATTTATAGAGAGCAATCATATCTCCCCTCAGCCTTCTTTGGGTTAGGCTAAACAAGCCAAGATCTTTGAGTCTCCTTTCATAAGACAGGTTTTCCATTCCTCGGATCATCCTAGTAGCCCTGCTCTGTACCTGTTCCAGTTTGAATTCAACCTTCTTAAACATGGGAGACCAGAATTTGTCCTGGAAGAGTCTATGGTGCCTGGAGAACTAGTGAAATGCCAAGAGCTATGAGCGGAAGCTGAGTGGGAAAGGGATTTTCAGTCACACAGTGTAAACCACTTGGGTTTGCTAATATCTATTTCATTTTGATGTCTAGTAAATATGACTGAGTTAGGACATTTTTTGTAAAAGCTTCGATGCCCTCCCCCAGCCTGTGGTCAAGGTGCAAGAGCCAGAATAAACATCAGTCTGACAGACCCAGGGAAGGCCAGACTGGATGTTCCTGAGATTTCTAATGTAAAAAAGAAATAGGGGGAAAAATTCCTTTTGCAAGGAGGGAGCTGCTGGGAGACCCAAAAAACTTCAAACCCCCTCTCAGGTCTTTGTTTATCTAACCTAAAGAAGAGGGAGGAAAAAAGAGCACATGTCCAATTAAAAAAACAAACACTTGCCAAGTCCCTTTGTAGACTTCTTCATACTTTGGTTCATTCCCTCTGGGGAAAACGATTATGAAATATGCAGAGAATTAACACAGTACAAGCTTTATATTGTTGCAGCCACTTTACCTTTGTGGTGACACATGTTCCTTTGAGTTGCAACATTGCCAGATATGCAAGAGTGCCACAAACTCAGGTGGTTTTTTTATTGTTGTTGTTGTTGTTGTTTCAAAACTTGTGAGGCATTACTTTTCCTTTGGCCAAGTAAATGCATTTCCCAGCATATTTAAAGCTGTTATACTGTTTCACTCTTTGTACAACAAAATATGAAAAAGCCACAGGGCACAGTTTGGTCCCAAATAATTGCATTTGCTAACTATACACGGCCTAGTAGCTGCATACATACTGCGGCTCTGAACAGTTTCAGGTGGCTTCTGAAATATAGAATACAGTTAGTTCCACTAGAGGGCTCATAAAGTATGTAAAAGGACTCAATTCCCACACACTATAATAATGTTCTGTGACATGGGGAGATCCGGCGGGGGGGGGGGGGACTGCTCATCCCAACTAATTTCTCAAGCAGGATCACATCTGGGATTTGAGGAGTAGGATCACAGAAAGAGTGGCTAATGGGAGTCAGCTGGGAGCAGAATCAAAGCTCTGTTGATCAGGGAATATGTTTGCTCTGATATCTCATTAGCTGCCAGATTATTAAATTATTACTTAATCCACTCCGTTTATTGTTGTGACATGGCTTTTCACTACTGGCTTAGTCCCTGCTGTGTAGCAGCACCAACAGCCAAGAAGCAATGAAGTGGCACTTGTGTGATAATGCCACCTCTTGGAGAAAGCGGAGAGTCAGAGAGAAAGAATAGCTCCTTAAGGGCATGGACTTCCAATGAGTCTGGGTAGTTCATTTGGTTTGTGTGGCTTAGGGGTTAGAGCCAAGAATCTGGGAGTCATGACTTCTAGGTTTTCTTCTCAGCTGTGAAACTGATTCAGTTCATGACTTTGAACAACTGACTTAACTCCTCTGCATCTGTTGAAACATAGCAAAAAGTAGCTCCACGTGACCTAGGCTACGGTTTAAATTAAAATGAAAGAAGAGGGACTAATCAGCTACCGTCTTCCACAAGCTGGCCAATGAGTGGCTAGAGACTCAGGAGCAGGAGAGGCGACTCCACATCCCACCCCAGCATGTGTTCTCTTCCCCAGTCACGGCAGGCCTTCTAAAGTTTCCCACCTGTTGAGGTAGGTGGCATTTCCCAGAGTATAAAATTGTTTAATTTGGAATGAATGGATGTAATGCACACCAGTGCCTTCTACACACAGTGGAATGAGAACTGCCCAGTTGTGTGTTGTAGGCACTGCACTGTTAATAGCTCATTTGAGATTTTCAGCTAACTCAGATTGTGTTTCTGCTGGAGCGTGCTTTTGTTTTACGTTGCCATGTCCCCCTATATCCCTGGCAGACCTGCCTCATGACCCAGGCACCTGGGTTTGTACTGTTTACTCTGCATTCTCTACTACCCAGCTGGAGACAATGAAAGCACATCTGTCAGTTTCACTCTTTGTTTACAGTTTCTAGTCATTTTCCCTTTCACATTCTCACTGGCTGGCATGGTGCTGCTGTGAGAGCTGGCTGTCTGATGAACACCTCTGAGTGCCAATGATTCAACAAAATTTGCCAACTTCATTAGATAAACTATAGACTGTGAATAAGTCACTATCCCCACCGGCTGTTTCCACTGGAATTGACTTTAGGTTTTGTAAGGGCTTCTCTTCTATAAAATGTTGAAGCCACATTTGACCCACCATTGTCTCGTCCACACAGGGAACTGAAAGCAGCTAGGATCTGAAAGGCTGAGCCAGTTTCTTGTAAATTGGTGTTATTAGCTTGAACTTTCTAATGAGCAGTTGAAGTAAATTAAACTGCACGTCTGTGCAGTAATCAGGCAATAAGGAGACTCCACAGTAGCTTATCCTGGATCCAAAATGCTAAACAAGAGAAAAATATGAAGAGGCAGTGAAAAAAACTCCTTTGAGGTCCTATGAGATATTTGAAGGTAACAGCAGCACCAAAATGGAATTAGTCAGAGCATTAACAGGCTCACATAGTTTAAATACCAAAAAGCAAGTCAGCTTCAGCTCCTGGTTCATTTCGTGCTAGGAAGAAATGAACAAAATAATTTTTCTTTTTGTTTGGATGTCAAGTGTTCTGCTCTGCATGGAAATTAGACTAGACTCACGGCTAATTTCTTTGCATCCAGGAAACGGAAGGTAACTGATATCAGGGAAGACTGATGGAAAGATTGTATCCATGACAACCAGCAGATGTGGCCTTGCTGCCCAGATGGCTGGTGCCTGATTGGTTCCCATGTCCTCCCAGGATGTTCCCAACCCCAATGGGTCCCTTTGCTCAGGACACCTATTGTCTCCAACTTGATGCTCTGGAGATGCAGGTGGCAAATTCCCAAACAAAAAGAGGCTCTCCTAGGCATCAGTTTAACCAATGCATGCTCTTTTAGCATAACCCGCCTTTGGCTGCATGTGCCCATGCCAAACAATCCTTCAGATTTCTGGGGCTCAAGTCTAAAACTCTGGTCATTGACTAGAGTTCCTAGGTGCTATTGTGATACTTATAATAATAATTAATGTGGAAGCAGTGGACTGGATGGGGTCAGTGATCCCATAATCACTTCACAGAACCAGGGACCTTCTTCAAAGGAAAATACAATAAATGGTGCCATAGGAATCACAACTTGGTTTGAGTAGATGAGCCGGCTTAATTCTTGCAAGAACTGGCCACATGAGCAACATCAGGAGGGAGTGTGAGGCACATGTTTGTGTTTACAGAAGATGCAGGTATTTGTCCTGTTAATAGGCCCTCACTATACACTGAACACCCTCTTCCAGGGGAATTAGAGGTAGAGAAATGATTGCGTTCCCTAAGGTACTCACTGTACCATAATCTGCAGTGATGTGTTTTCCGCATTCCGGCTGCTGCCTGGACTTGCCTCGGAAAGCAGTGGCATTTCAGGCAGCTGTAATCACACACGGCGTTGTGAGTATAACAATGGAAAGAAATCCACCACAAAAGGAAAAAGTAATTGGTCATTAAACACGCCAGCCAAAGTTGCTCATTACAGAGCTCCTGTTTTATGTCTAAAAAGTGACACTTGCACCACGCAAAGGAAAAATGTCTCTGGGATCAAAACAAGATGTTATCCCATTATGGTGGTAAGAGGAGAGGAGACTGGGACTTTTCAGCTTGAAAAGAGATGACTAAGGGGGGTTATAATTGAGGTCTATAAAATCATGACTGGTGTGAAGAAAGTAAATAAGGAGGTGTTATTTACTCCTTCTCATAACACAAGAACTAAGGGTCACCAAATGAAATTAATAGGCAGCAGGTTTAAAACAAACAAAAGGAAGTATTTTTTCACAGAACACACAGTTAACCTGTGGAACTGCTTGCCAGAGGATGTTGTGAAGGCCAAGACTATAACAGGGTTCAAAAAGAACTAGATAAGTTCATGGAAGATAGATCCATTAATGGCTATTTGCCAGAAGCTGGGAATGGGCAATGGGGGATGGATCATTTGATGATTCCCTGTTCTATTCATTCCCTCTGAAGCACCTGGCATTGGCCACTGTCGGAAGACAGGATACTGGGCTAGATGGACCTTTGGTCTGACCCAGTATGGCCGTTCTTTTGTTCTGCTCTTATGAGAGGATGACAGGACTCCTGAGTTCTAATCCTGGCTCTGCCACTGATTTGCTCCGTGACATGTTCCTCAGTTTCCCCTTCTGCACAACAAAGAATAACAGCAATATACTAGAAGATCATTTCAGATTAGTACATTTTAAAAACAAAAATACATAAATACCTACTGCACAGGGTTGTTGTAAGGCTTAATTAACAATGTCTGAATGCATGTAGCTTGCAGATCACACTGATCTTGCTCAGTAAATAATAACCTTGGTAATGGGACTCATCCTGCAAATTTGTGCTTGCAATCCCATTACATTTATTTGTGTGAGTAAAGGCTGGTGGGATCTGGCCTGAAGTTTGTAAAATGATCTGAGACTGCCTAATAAACATTATATAGGAAGACAGGGATATAATTCTGAGTGTCAGAAAATACAGAAATGTACGGGAGAATAAAGAGATACAGATTATCCGTACATCTCCTAACTTACAATACAAGCATCTAGCACAACACACAGTTAAAAAGATGTTCCTGTTGCATCTTGGCTCCAGAAAGGAGAAGCAGACAGATAAGGTGACTCAGGGGATCACTATTCCTAGGCAGCTAGGCTGATTAGCTATGGTCTGTGCATTCTTATACAGGGATCACAAAGGGGCCAGCAAATCGAACAGCTTTTAATGCAAAGGGGAGAACTGTACCTGTGGCCAAGCTTGGGAAAGCTGGTTGTTTGTTGTTTCAATGGATGTAACTTTCACATGCATCACAATCACTCTGAATGGGAACACATTTATAAACCAAAAGCCAGCCAGCTTCAGATGCTAAAATGTCTCCTGCTGTAAATGATGAGGATTTGGATTTTGAAACTGGAGAAAATAAACAGCAATGCAGCATTTTGAGTTTTTTTCAGTGAATTTCAGTGAACTGTGAAAGGGGCCATCTGAGAGCTTTGGAGACCCCTGTGTCTCCATCATAGCCATAACACTACCCCTAAACAAAGACCTCCGCACTTACTTGAAGAGAATACTTGGAAAGGAAGAAGGTTGTTTAGCTTCATTTAGCCATTGTGTTTTCTTGGGTGCCAACATTGGAGCTGCCTCTTAACTGGGAAATACTAATTGGGCTGAGACCACTACCTCATTTCACCTATGAAGAAAACACTTTCAGTCACCATTGCCCTGGGCTCACCTGGCAACCTAATAATGAGGTCCCATATTCTGTTACCAGTCTCCTGTATCTTTCAGGGTTGTCTGCTGCAGGAGGCAGTGTGGTCTATTGGTTACAGCAGCAGACTTGGGTTCAGGATTCTTGCGTTCTATGCTGAGCTCTGCCACTGAATTGCTAATAGAGTTATCTAATCTAATTTGGGGATACGGTCTTTGTGTAAATGAAACAATAAACAGAGCACAAGCACTATCGTGCTAATACTCATGTAGTGTATTTTTCAGTAAAAAAAAAATCTTGAATTTACAGTTTTACTGTGAAACTGGCTTGTGTGATTTGGTACTTTGCCTAGACTCTTCGGCATCCTTGGGTGTGGATCTTTTTGTTCCCTTCAAATTAAAGAAATCTTCATTTCCATAAAGCTCAATATTTCCTGTCTTTTGTCAAGCATGCGGTCAACTTGCAAATCTTTCTACTGTGAAATATGAGCACATTTCAGCATATCAGTAGAGTCATCAGGGGATGGAGTCAGTAGTGGATTCTCTCCCTATCTCTCTACTTGAATTCCAACACACTTTGCTCTGCATTTCAAATAGAATCCCTCTGGATAGTGGCCATTAACCTCCCACAATAATCTTGAAAATTGTCTTGCATTCTTACTGATTACTGTACCATTATTCAGTGCTAGAAAAATACCAGTGCTGTAAACAGGGCACCCCATCCAGGGCCATATGCATGCCAACTTTTTAACTCACCAAAAGGAAACTACTTTATTTTTAACATATTTTCACTCTTTACAATAGCAATAATGATTTCTGGGTCCGAAAATTCACAGCAGTTGATAGCCAGCTGGGTCAAGGTTATATCCTCAGTTGCTCCACATGATTGCAAGAGTTCCAGGCAGATCTCCTCTTTTAAATCAATAGGAGTTCTGCATGCCAACTGGGAGGAAATGCCCTCTTTGTCCTTAATGGCTTAAATATATCACTTCAGTTTAACACCAGGGCTGGGTGATTCCTAAAGTGTGGAGGAATCAAGGCCAGTGCCACCATGGTGGAATTGCCGAAGGTCAGCTTCATGGGGCCTAGATTTGATCTTAGAGGGTTGGAAATGTCCACTTTGCTCTCCTGCTTGAAAGCCCCATGCCATACATGCTTCTGTCTGCATTTATCATATAAGTCAATCTGATACAATTCAAGAACATAAAGAAGTACTAAAAGTTACATGGACTTTGCAAACAAATGAAAGGAAAATAACTCAGATGTTAGGTCTTCCAGCATTGATGCTCTCTCTTTAATATTGCCATTTAAAGCAGGTTTAATTCTGCACCAGCTGGAGGATGATCCTAGCCATGCTGCCCTATGCATATCAAGCAACAAGGAGCACTCCTAGAAAGCTATGAAGTTTGATGAAATTATCCTAGACAAAACTCATCTCAGCTTGCTCTCACAGTAATTGATATGGGGCCTAATTGTCCATAACAAGAATTCACTAGTACTATTCTGGCTGTTTCTTACTCCACAAGACTTTCATCTCAGGCTTGTAGATTTACAGTACTGAGGTGTAGTCAAAGCACAGGACTAGGAGCCAAGAAATCTTAAGCTTGGTTCTGACACTATGTCTCTCCATGATCTTGGGGAATTCTCTGCTTCAGTTTCTGTACAACAGATGATAATATGGACTCACCTCACTGGCCTGTTGTGAAGATTAAAAGTGGGATTTTCAAAAGTGATAGGTGCTGACCTAATTCTGATCCCCTTGAGTCAATTGCCCAGGCCAATGAGAATGCAGGATTGGGACCTTAGATTGTTAGCTCCTTGGGGCAGAAACTATATTTTTGTGCTTTGTACATTGCTGGTTCTTAACAAACAATAGAAAAATACTTTTAGCTCCCACATTATTATGTTTGACCCTTAGCTGTACCTATCTTTTAAAAAAATGTTTATTTAATAAACAGTTTTATAATGAAATACAAAAACTTTTTTTGCAGAAGGTGGACAGAAGGAGCAGAGTGTTACATTTTTCTACTGGGCAGGATAGCAGATAAGAATAGCAATTTATAATTAATACTTCACATTCCTAAAGCACCTTCATCTGAGTATCTCTCTATAAACCCGACAAAGCTGGATATGTATCAATGTCTCTAGTTTACGGAGAAACTGAAAAATGGGACTTGCACAAGGTAGAACAGTGAGTTAATGTCAGACTCAGAAAACAGAACCCAGATTGTTGGCCTGCCCATCTCCTGCTCTAATCACTAGCCTGTACTGCCTCCCACTAATTTAACCTCACTATGCCCTTTTTGTGGGGTTATTTTCCAGTGTTCTATATACAATGAAGGCAGCATACAACTCAGCTTAACACTTGGGGGGAGATTTTCCATGGCACACATGGCAGTTGCGCACCTCACTCCAGTTGGGCAGTGGGAGTGAGCATCTAGCTGCCTTTTGTGCCTTTGAAAATCTCCCTTATCGGTAGAAATATGTACACATAACAGTTGGTTACAAACAGTACTTAAAAACATCCAAAACCACGGCTGGCTTTATGGTGTAAGGAATCCAAGGACTCCTGTGAATGTGGTACCTTCTGTATGTGTTCAGTTATTTTCAAATATATTAGGAATGATCCTGCCACTGATCAGTGTTACTTTTCAAACAATGTATGTAAATGCCTATGCACTGAGCTTTGTCTTTAAAGACATGTTACCATATGTTGAGATACTGGTCTGTTTTATGTCTTCAACTGTACATATCTTCTGACAGGTTAATTCGATCTGGCCTCCCTCTGCCTATTTTGGCCAAGAAATCTTGAGGCTTCATCTCCACTTCCTTCTGCCTAATTCTTGAAAGACAACAGAAGTGATTTTTCTGGGTAAGCATATTCATATATCCTCCATCTCCTTCTTTGATTTAGACCTTTGTTTGCCTCCACTCTCAATAACTTTATTCCTTGACCTGGATTTCTCCTTTTCCTCCCACATCCAAGTCTGTAAATTCATAGATCTTAAGGCCAGAAGACACCATTATGATCACCTACACCAATGATACCTCCTGTATAACATGGACCATAGATTTTTAACCAGGAATTCCTGCATCAAGCCCTTAATCTTGTAATCAAGGATGGTTCTGTTTTTAAAACATCCAGTCTTGATGTAAAGACTTCAGGTGATGGAGAATCTACCACATCCCTTGGTAAATTCCAGTAGTTAATCACTCTGACTTCATCTCTTGCTCAGGAATTGGATTTTTTTAGCCACTCCTGATGCAGCAGCATGGTACATAGTAACTGAACTGCTTTGCACTGGCACCAGCCTCCTTTGAGACACCTGGTTGCCAAGTTGCCATTCATTGAACCCTTATTCTGGGGTATTGCAAAGGCAGCTAAGGGGAGGGACTCTGCGCCTTGCTGCCGTTTGAGGGGCACCTGGGAAGGGGTGAACATTTTCACGGGTCGGGCAGATTTTGAGGTACCCTTTGGAAGAATGAGACTTTGCACCCGAAGCAGGAGTGCAGAAGTGGGATTCGGGGAGCACCTGGAAAGGGGCGAGAATTTGTACCCCTTCAGGATGCGGGTCTGGGGGTGCAGCCCTGCCCTAGCACTAGGAGGGGATCTGTGAGGGGTGCGGACTGAGTGCACCCCTCCTGGGAGGGCGTTGGCCTCTCGGAGCAGGCTCGCTCTGTCCGGGGACTGCGCCCCGAGTCCCGGCCCCCGCGGGAGCAGCGCCGGGCCCCGGCGGAACCTCCCTCCCTCCCCGCGGAGACACTCAGCCAATGGGGCGGAGGAGGCCGGCGCTAGAGACCGGTGCCCAATGGGGGCAGCGAGCGGCGCTTCGAGTGCCGGCTGGTCAGAGGGCGGCGGAGCTCGGGCTGGAGTCTTAGGCGGTCTCGCCTGACCCACCTGCAGCGCCAGGGGAAGAAGCCAGCCAGCCAGCCCCGCTTTTTCGCCGCCCGCTGCTCCTAGGGCCAGAAGCCGCCAGGATGCCGCTCGCCCAGCTGGGAGATCCATGGCCCAACATGGAGCTGGTGCAGCTGGACACGGAGGTGAGGAGGGGGCGCAGGGCGGGGAATTGGGGTGGGAGTGGCATACAGCCTCCCCGCACCCCCCTTGCACCAGGGTGCTGGAGGCCCTGCCGGGGTGGAGGTAGCCCCCTACCCTAGTGGATGGTGGGGTCCGGGGAAGCCATTGGAGCCCCTGTGCGGCAGAGACGGGAGCGGGACGCCTGCCTGCACTGCGGGGAAGGGGCTGAAGGGAGCCTGCCTGCCCCTCGGCGGGTCCGGGTCCGGGTCCGGGTCCGGGTCTGGGTCTGGGTCTGGGTCTGAGTCTGAGTCTGGGTCTGAGCCAGGGCATGAGGGCCAGGCTGGGCGACATCCCAGAGGTTTGGTGGGAGGGATGTTTTTCTGTCCCATTGAAAGCCCTGAGGTCAGCGCCGAGGAGAAAGAGCCTTTGTCTGCCTGTGTCCACATACGAACACACAGAAAGTTTCCCTTTGAACAAAGAAAGTACCCAGGTCTCCTCCTCCACCTCACTCAGATGAAGAGTATGGCAGCTAAGCCTCGCTGTAGGCTTGCCTACTAATTAAAGACATAAAAATCCCATAATTGATCAGATGAATGCAATTAGGGATTCTGCACCCAGGATCTCTGCTCTGGATCATCTCTCTGCCCTCACCCTGCACTAAAGGAATTGAGAAATTCATTTTTGGGAAGGGGCGAAGGCAGGGACCTTGTCACCTGATCCAGTCAACATGTCTGCAAGCGGGTTTCAGTGGTTCAAACAGCCAGGAGTGAGTGAGTGAGTTATTTTATTTAAGCAAAGAAGCAGATTCACAGTAATCCTGTGGGTTTTGTGTGCTGCCCTGGGGCTGCTATCCATAATTTGCTGCATTCATTTGGCCTATCGCAGTCCAATGTTTAGGCAGCTGAGCCCCTCAGGGCTGACCCCTTGTGGGTGTACAACTGGGTTGTACAGACCAGTCCTGGGCTAAAACTTAGTGCTGAATAGTGTCAGTCCTCAAGCGATCTTTTGTACCAAGTCCAAGGGGGAGGGGAAGTGCTCCAAGTTTCAAATAAAAACAACAAACTGTACGACTGTCATTTTTTTAAACCACATTTTAGAAGTGTCTTGCCTGCTTTACTTTCTCAGTATTGGAGAGGAATTAACTTCCCTAAAAAGTGTCTCTTCCATGTATCTCTCTCGTATGTAATACATATGTTACACATGCACAACTAATCAAATTTCTTGAGGATTTGTAGGAAAACCATCCACCAGTGTACTTGCTAGACTGAGTGCATTGTAATGAACTGCCAGATCAACGTTATTAACCACTCCTTAAGCTATATTTCACCCTAGGTAATCTTTTTTTTTTTTTTTAAGGGACGGAGAGTATCTAGCCTGCAGTCTATCCAACATTTAAGGGCCTAATTAAACCTAACAAATGCTCTGAAGTACAGAAGGAAGTCAGGAACTCTCACCTTATCTCTGAATCTCTTGTTATTTAGATTGCACTGGTGCTGCAAGTGTGGTAGGATTTTTCCAAACACGGATGAAAACACAGTTCCAGCTTCAAAGTCCCAAGTCAAAATGACCCCCTCTGAGTACTACACTGCTTCCCCTTCAAAGCATGCACGCTGATGCTTCTCTAATCCAGTTTGCCAGGATGGGCATACATTTAAAATTCCCAGGTGTTCTATCATGTATACACACTTCTTTCTCACATACACACTTTTCTTTCCTTTCTGCTTAAATCTCTCTCTTCCTTCTCCCCCATCCCCACTAACTCAATCTTTGTTCAGATGGACAGGATACTACATGTCCCATAGACATGCATTGTTGCAGGCTTATGGTACAATTTTTTTAAAAGGAAAGGTGCAAGTTTGGGGAGCATTTAAACTGAATACTAAAGAATCACCTATGGCTGTGTGCTATGAAACTGAGCTCCTACTAATGGTAACTACACCCAGCACCTTTATTCTACAGCTTGTCTTTTTCTCAGGCCCTGAGGCTCTCCCTTCATGTTGAGATGTGTGCTACTCTGCCTACCCACCACCTCACAGGTTCTCCTGCTAAAGCTGACCAGTCCCTAATATTTAGCCTCTTGATAGGTCTTTCATGATAGAGAAAGAAACTTGACTTGAAACCTCTGAGCAATGACCATAACAACAAATGTTCTGTTGAGAGAATATCATTGGTCACAGTTGCCCCTTTTCTTTGGCAGCCAAGCCCTGCAAGGCTTTGGGTCAATACTTCACCATACTGGTTAGCAGCAGTGCTAAGGGTCTCCATCTATGGTGGGCTTAGAACATCTGGGGTGCATAGATAGACAGAGGATTCATCTTGAAGTGAACTAATAGCATCTGTTGTAAAGTTTTGAGTCATCAAGGTGCATATGCATGTACAGGGGTGGGAGAGGAGGGAGTTACTTGTTCCAGAATGATTTGATCAAGAGGCCTGCCATCACGCTGTGCTTTCAGGGCTGACTTTTGTGGTGAGGTAACTGAGATCTGGAAGATGACAGTGCCGTAGTAAGATACCACGGTGCTTTGAGTCTGCGTGGTTTTTTTGTTTGTTTGTTTTTGACTCGGAAGACCTCATAATACCTGATTACTAAATGCAAACCCTAACAGGAGGAAAAATTAATGCCAGTATCAATGACAAGCGATGCTGCTGGCAGGACTGGCATTTACTGTCTAATCCTGTGGACAAACTGCACTTTTGTGTGTTGCATGCCTGTCTGCTGACGGTGTCAACGTTTCTAGAGTTATATTGCTGACCTGAAACTGATGTCTTGGATTTTTTTGTTTGTGGTGCAGGTCGTGTGTTCTGTGTGTTTGGAAATCATTCCTATCTATGAAGTTTGTTTCTAACAACGGGAGAATAAGAAGACTAATGTGTTCTCACCTACTGCCTCTTTTGTAGCTTAATTTAAGTCTCAAGGCCTGTGTTTTTGTTCTTAGCACCTTTACAAAGTAGTCCCTTAACTTCTGGGGTTATTGTGTCTTGTATGTAGAACCCAACTCCCAAGCTAATATCCCAGCTAATTGGGGAGTTGTGTGCATGGGCACTGGATCCCGTGTAATAACATGGATAATGTTGGTGGAGTTTTGTTTCACCTTTAAGTCTGGCTGCCATCTTCTGTGCTAGATGCCAATACATTCCCTCTAACCTGGCAGAATATCTATATAGCTGCATAATGTAGAGAAGGCTTGAAAGACCGAATGTGACTCATGGCTTCAAAGGTTATTAAAGGGTGGTGAGGGTCTGCTGGCCCTTCTTGTGAAGGGTAACATAGCTACGAAATGAGACATTTCTGGAACGTCAGTTACGTAAATTACTCTGGGATCCTTGCCACAAAGGTTTTTAATGGGCTTCCGCAAACCTTTGCTTTCTGAGTCATGGAGCAGAGGTGTTATCGGAGTGTTCGTGGAGGAATCAAACCTATTGTTTTTTTCATGCTCCAGGAGTATTAGTAATCCTTTATTTTTTTGAGACTGGTGGTAGTTGGTTCTGTTTGTCACAGCAAGTTCAAGTGAAGAAGATGGAGCTGCTTTGTGGGGTGTGGATGGAAGTGTGTGTGAGACCAATGCACTGCAGGAGGCAAGTAGGGGAACACTGAAGTCCTGGGCACCAAACTCAGCCTAACAGATATTTCAGTTCCTCTTCTGCTTTCTGCATTGATCAGAATATTGCTTACATAATGAGGAAATGTGGGTGAAGTAAAGTGCAAGCAGTAGAAAATGAATCTGAGTGATTTAATTGTCATAGTAATGACCAGCAACTTCTGGCCAGGTCTGCACAATTCGTAAAGCGTCGAGGGCCATATTACTCCAAAGTAAACAGCTGAGGGCCAAACCCCTCCGAAACACAGCATCCCCTCCCCCAGCACCACCCACCCGACAAAAACTCTCTTGCCCCAGCACTGCCCCCAATGAAACAGCAGTATTGAACCTTGGTAATATTTATAGCAAGCCTCTAAGATAGTATAATTAAGGTAAAAAAAAATGTCTTTGCTAGAGGTAGAATAATATCTTCCCCCAACTTTGTAATCGATTGCCCTGTTGAATGAATGAGGTGTGAATGAGGAAGGTGTGGAGCAGCACCTCCAGACAGCTGCAACCCTTGGAGGGGCATGGGAGCCAGACCAGATCAGTAGAACAGGTCAGCCACTGACTCTCTCGCTCGCCTACTTCCCCCAGCTTGCCTACTCAGCCCCCGACACTGCCTGCCCGCCTCTTCAGCCCCCCTCCCTCACCCGCCTCTTGCCTACTCACCGCCTGTGGGCTGCACAGTGAGCCCACGCGGGCCGCATGCGGCCTCCCGGGCCACATGTTGTGCAGGCCTGTTCTAGGCAATGCTTTTCGCTAAACTCTTGTTTCATTAAGCGAATATACAGCAGTCTAACTGACCGTCACTTCAAAATGGAATTATTTTGCCCATTATAAATACATGTGCGCTCTCTACTGAGCAAGAGTTCTCCATAGCTAACTTGTCTCTTGTGAACATCTTAGGTGAAATCTGTTCAGTGATCAGAAGATAAAGAAGGAAACTATGTGATCTCAATCTCTATTAATACATTTCTCCAGCGTGTCACAGCCAACTAATCAGTCCGTCGCCTGGGCTGTGCAGCGTTATGTGGTACGTCTTTTTATTTTGTGGCGTTTTCCTTACTGGAGCCACAATCAGCAAAGGCGCTCAAATTCCATTTAAAAGAAAATAAGCAACAAAAAAGGTTGCATATCAAAGTACCAAAAGCTTTTGAAGGAAGGGTTTGATTCTCATTAGAGAGAGTCTGTTGGGATTTTGTACATCAGCACTTAATGTTTCACCCTTCATGGAAGTGAGTGGGGAAGGTTCTTTATGGATATATAATATTCTAGTTATGTTTAGGCATGGAAGGATTAGATTTTTATAGGTAAATGTCGGTAAACATTAATTTCACCATACAAACATAAACAGATGAAAAAATATTTCCATCAGTAGTGTAGTAATCTATATTTACAGCTAGGAAAAGTAAGAAATTCTTCTTGAGAACTTAGTTTGATTTAAGGATATTTACTCAGTATATTTTGACATATGATATTGACAATTTGTGTGTTAATGCTTATAAAGCTTTAACTTTTTGAATCTCAACATCTACTGTCATCAGACTATCATCTGACTTCCCCTCCCCCGTAATTTTATGCAACTGTACAAATTTAAATCAATAACTGGAAAAAATGCTTTAAAAGAATCTATTATCCACTGAAATGATTTTTTAAAAATCCAGTTCTGCCTAGTCTAGTTCCATTTTATGGCCATCTGTATAGTGATCAGTTGAAATTTAAAGCTTTAGAAATAGCACCAGGGTGTCTAAACAGATCTTTCAGTAGTCCAAGGCTCTACTTTTGCTGAACACTCTAGTTAGGAAATAAATGTCTTGATTGTCTTAATGGCAATAAGAGAATGAGCTTCATATTTTTCATGACCCAAAAGGGAGGCGTTCTTCCTGCTTCTCTAATTCAGAGCAGCTATGGCTACTGTGTCCAGTTCTGGCAATTGCTTTCTGGCTGCAATAAGGATTATGTGGAATTAAAGGGATTTAAAAAGCAAGATGTCCTAAGATAAACATCTCCAAGTGCAGCCCTAGGTGAGAGTTATGTAACCATATACATTTGCTTTCTTAATAGACTATTGTATTGAACAGACACCCCTATAGTGTTAAAGTCTATGTATGAAAGGGGCCACAAGTTGCAAAGCTTGTTTCTGAAAGTGATGCACTAGGGTATTTCTGGAGCAAACCAGCACTACAGGTGGCATGTCAGATTACCTTCTTAATCTGCACTTTCCTCAGACACAGAGCAACGCTTGCTGGAAAAGTTGGGTGGATGGACTGCTGACTCCCAGCAGAGATGCCTGTTAGCTGCAGTTTCTGTAGCTTGAACTGCTCTTCCTGGCCTGTCAGTGTCAGCCCCCTGTTAATACACAACACTCAGAGTTCAAGAGCCAGGTCTCATACAATGGAATTCTTGCAGCAGGCACTGCCTGGTTGGTACCTAGGACACTATCACCAGCGCTGCTCTCTTCTGAGTCACCCTGGGGTGGGGCAGTCAGGTAGCCTTATGTTTGGAAACAAGAGAACAATTTTCTGCCTAGTTTGTCTTTGACTGTGCCACATATAGCTGGTTAGCTGTATACGTATATAGTATGTAGGATGGAGCCTTGAAAGAGGTTTCTTACAAGACAAAAAGATGAAGCTGAAAAACCCATACATTTGTTCAGGTGTATTTATAAAGCAATAAACTGCAGCATGTTAGCTGGGAAGATGACTACTATACATGTCAGGACAGAGATATGTACATAACACCAGATGGGTCACAGAGATCTAAATGGAAACCACCAGGTGAGGCAGTAAAGGGGTTTTTGGGTTTTTTTTTGAGGGGGGGGGGGTGTCTTGGCTCAAAGCGTGCCGGCTTCTTCCAGCAAAGCTAAGTTGCACAGCAGTTTGAAAAGTGACTCATTTGTTGGATGAATTTGGTTCCGGTGGAAGCACGTATGTGCGTGCAAAGCACCCCCTGGAATGTGTGCTTTGTATTGATTTTCTCCCAGCATCCTACCACTCCCAAGCAGGATTACAGTCAATCACAAATAGCTTTCTGCAGAACCCACGCTGTTTGACTGGAGGAAGTCAGAAATGTGGTACTTAAGGGTACCTGCCAAATGCTTAGGAAGCGGGAAGAGGCAATAGGGTGAAAGGGGGAGACCCTGCTGGGATAGCCAGTACTCCTTCAGCTCACTCGGTGCTTTGAAACCTTGTGCTTCAATTGTCCCTTCTATCCAAAGATCTCAAAGCCCAAGGAACTCTGTGGCAGAGCCAAGTATCACACTCAGGGGTCACATGCCTTACCCATACTCTCTTGCTTTCCTACTGTTAGATAGCATAGAAAGAGATGTTCTTCTCAGTGTGGTTGTGGATTCGTGTTCCACTCAGGTATGCTTGTAGAGAACTTTGTATACCAGTACTTGGGGCAGCGCATGTGCCCTACGTCAGTGGCTCTCAACCTTTCCAGGCTACTGTACCTCTTTTTCGAGAGTCTGATTTGTCTTGCGTTCCCCAAGTTTCACCTCACTTAACTACATGCTCACACAATCGGACATAAAAATACAAAAGTGTCAAAGCACACTTACTGAAAACTTGCTGACTTTCTCATTTTTACCATATAATTATCAAATAAATTAATTGGAATATAAATATTGTACTTACATTTCAGTGTAGAGAGTAGTATAAATAAGTCATTGTCTGTATGAAATTTTAGTTTGTACTGACCTGGCTATTGCTTTTTATGTAGCCTGTTGTAAAAGTAGACAAGTATCTAGATGAGTTGATGTACCCCCTAGAAGACCCTGTGTACCCCCCAGGATACACATGCCCCTGGCTGAGAACCACTGCACTTCACCTCCTTGTGTCTCCTCCTGAGGCTGTTTAAGGGCGTCTGAGTTTCAGGTTGGCCAAAGTCTGTTTTCAGTTACTGTGGATGGCCTGGGTGCAAATGAAAGCAGAGTTTGGCCCACGTGAAGCTCAGTTCACTTTCCTGGCATGTGCCTTTAGTAGCGTCTGAGTGGCTGCTAATTAAATGTGAACTTCTTCAACTTAGAATGGGCATTCCACCTCTTGTCGGACTTATTTTTTAAATACATAAACAACTCTTACAAAGCTGGAATTTTAATGAACAGTGACTTAAGAATTGTCTATCAGAAACAGCTGAGCCAATAAACACGAGTACCCTTCTACGCTGGTGCTAGCAAGGAGGCACTCTCCTCTGGGCAACGGAAAGATCTTACTTCATTTCTTAAATATTCTTTGTAGGCTAAAGCCACTGACAGCTTCTCCTAAACAATATATCTGTAATCTCTTGGAAACACTTAGTTCTTCTGCTAGTTCGGTTCCATAGTGGTACCATTATTTTTCTCTGGCCACTTATGATTGAAAATACTTCTGATACTTCAAGCTGCGCAAGTGTATGAGAGGAAACAAAATGTGGTTTGGTCCTTTCTAAGTGGCTGAGTTAGAACAAGCAGCTCTGATATCTTTGAGAATCTGGCCCTAAATCCTTATTAAACCACATCTAACGCCGCCTTTTTGGGTATTGCATGACTAACTGGTGAATGTTACTGAGGAGTATATGTCTGCATGTATCTGTATCAAACTACAAACTCCATTTGTGAATGCCATTTTGACTGTAAATGGTGCTGGGCCGTCATGTTGTGTTTTACCTCCATCTTGAACTGGGATTCCAGGAGGTGTCAAGAGAAATCCTTGTGCCTAAAGCAGTCGGGAGTCATTAATCTGGATGGTTTTCTATTCAAAAGAGAGCCCTCTAGGACAACTGAACTGAGTGCAGCCCAGGAAAACCAGTTTTACCAGACTGGACTGCATAGGCCAGATTGAGTTGCATTTCACGCAATACAAAAAACGGGTCACCAATGAAATTAACAGGCAGCAGGTTTAATGCAAAGTAATAGTACTTTTTCGCACAATGCACAACTAACCTGTGGAGCTCATTACCATGGGATGTTGTGGTGGCCAAAAATATAACTGGGTTCAAAAAAGAATTCTATCCGCCATGAACGTATCGGTCCATCAATGGCTATTAGCCAAGCTGGTCAGGGACACAACCCCATGCTCAGGGTAACCCTAAGCCTCCAACTGCCAGAAACCAGGAGTGGGAGATGGGTAGATCACCCTGTAATTGCCCTGGTCTGTACACTGAAGCCCTGGTACGGGTCACTGTCCCACACAGGATAGTGGGAAGATGGAGCATGGTCTGACCCAGTATGGCAGCTCTTGTGTTCTCTTATGTTGCTTACCTGAGATGCTCAGGGCAAGGGATGTGGAAAGAGTGCCGAAGTCATTTCCACGAACTCCAGTGAGTAATCCCTGTTCCTGGCAGCTCTTAGGTACATTCTTGATTTTCCCCATTGAAGTCAATAGCTTTTTAAGCATGTGCTTCTGTCCACACTTTAGAGAAGCAACTGGTTGTACCACAGGATAAGACTGATCTCTCCCAAGGGTAAACTGGAGGCAACTGGAACTACATTGGTGTGAGATCAGAATTAGGCCCTATAGGGCTAATGTCAGTCTAGCAGGCAGGGATTGGCTCTTTGCTGAACTGACACGGCCATGCTGTGAATTGGAGTGGCTCTAAATTCACACATACAAGGTATTGCTCGGGGCATAGCTCTCCTAGAAAGGGGGAATCACCTACAACTTGGAGACAATCAGCTGTTTTCCCTGCACTTATCTTTGAAGACTAAATTTGTATGTGAAGAGCTGAGTCTGCCAACTCCTCCCTGTGCTAAACTCTTTATCAGGAGTTAGCCACCAGTTGGTATGCATGAAGTTTAAAACTATATTTAATAGTGTGTATGTACAGTGCTTCATGACAAATGTGGAGCACCAGTAAGATATGGTAGAAACTGAATCCCTGTAGTGTTAAAGTGAAACTTGGATAGTGTCACACTCTAAAAGCTGTCATACCAGAGATCAATAAATGTAAGTCTTCTCTGCCTTGTTTTGAAAGGGCATGAATTAAACGGGCAAAACATCACTTCTTGTTAAGTGTTATGAAAGCTTGACACCAATCTCGGAAAAACAAAAATACTTCATCATAACAAAAGTTGATTTAAGCCCCTCCAACTCCACAATGTTTAAAATTCACATTACAACGCCTAGAACATGAGGGTGACGTGGGTTTTTTTTACCCACGAAATCTTATGCCCAAATAAATCTGTTAGTCTTCAAGATGCCACCCAACTCCTTGTTGTTTTAATTTCATTGCCTTTCGTTGCTCAAGTTGAGATGCAAAAAAAAAAGAGGATAAATAGAGATGAGGGAAGTAGATTCCTCAAATTCTTTCACTTCTCAGCTAAGTTTATTAATAAACACAGGTAAATTACTTTTACAGGGGAAGGATTTTTACAGAGCGTTCCTGCCACTCTGCTAACTATCAGATATCTGTGTCTAAGCAAATATCTTCCACCCATCTTCACCCCCAAGTCGTCTTGCTCTTCCAGGGCTGGCATCTTGCTGAATTTGACACCGCTTTCATTCCCAGGGCAACAGGCTGTGTGACCAGCGTTTTGTTAGAACAGGCGTAAGTCACCTATCATGACTTCACTGCAGATTCCAGCAATAGAAGTTTGGCTTGCAGGATAGTATTTGAGTGGAAAGGGCCAAATGCAGCCTCAAGCCAAGCAGGTGGTGCAGAAGTTCCTGGGGCACTGTCAGTAGTGTGGTAAATATCAAGTATAAGCCATTTTAAAATGGGCATCAGCAGTAAAACTGTAACTTCCCATCTGGGATTCATTCAATGCAAAAGTGTAACATACACATCCATCTTGGTGTGTAGCTTTTCACGCTAATACAAGAGTGTAAAGCTGACACAGCTCTGCCTCTCCTTTAACCTACACCCTCACCAGCCAATGTTCACAGAAGAGCAAGCGTGCATAAATCACACTCACTTGGCTGAATTCCAAAATTGTGCTGATTATACCATGTCTTTTTTGGTTGAAATGTCGGGGTTTTGACCAGCTCCACTTGTCATGTATATCTGATGTGTAAGGGACACAATTGTGCTGTATCTTATAAATCTGGCCCACACAATTTATGGAGGTTTCATCACCTTCTAGCCTAGTATAAAAGTCTGTTCAGGTAAACTTAACTGTCCCTCTCCAAAATGACATTTTCATAGTGCCTGGCATTTGCTAACAATGGATTCTTCTTTGCATTTTGCAGAATGGGCAGGTTGCACCAGAAGAAGGTGGGAGACATCCATCAAAGGTAACAAAACAAAACAAAACAAATGTAGCATCTTCAAGTCCCAGAAACATTCCTCTGAGCTGTACATTACACTGCTATGTGTGGCCTTTCCTCCGGAGCCAACTGAGTAATCCTTCATTTTATGAGGTGTGCAGAGGTGATGGTTTAAAATCTGCTGCTCTGTTGCTAACTGGGGGTGACGGGGTGGGAGGGAAGGAGGGATGGTGGGAGGCAGCGAAAGGGTTGAATGCCTGTGTTATGCCCCGTCCTTGCCCTCTCACTTTCCCCTAGACTTACATATACAATTTCACCCAACCAGCATCTTGAATCATCTCAATCACTCTCCTCCCAATGGAGCTGCTGCAAAATGCACTGGAGATGGGCTCAGTGGTTAGAGCAGTCCAGACTCCTGGGATTGGTTGGTGGTTCTGATACTGACTTGCCCTGTGACCTTAGGCAAGTCTCTCTACCTTTCTGCTTCCGTTTCCCCATCATCTCTGGAAAGGTTAATAGAAATCCGCAGCATATTGTGAGACTTGATTGTCAGTACAACTCTCTTCAGGTTCTCCAAGTGCAAAGTATTTCCCCCTATACCTAGTCTTTATCTCTTCAGTCTATGGCCCCCATTACCATTGTACGTGGGTGCTTCACAGTCTTTAACTTATTTATCCTTGCAACACACTAGTGATTTCTACATCCCTTTTCACACCCTTGCAAAGCAAGGCTAAGGTAGGTGCTATTGTCCCCATTGTACAGATGGGGAACTGAGACAGACTGGCTGGGATTTGCCCAAGGTCACACAGGAAGTCAGGGCCAGAGGAAGGAATTTTACCTCCTCTGAGGCAAGCACCCTAACCGGGGCTCATCCTTCTGCTCTACAGGCGTAATGCCCTTTCTAGTCTAAATGTGAGCTGTATAGTGTTGAGGAATTTGATTTCAGGGATGTGTTTTTCCCTGAGATGAACTAGGAGACTCAAACGGATGGTCTGCCTCTTAGCCTACAGGGACATCTTGCAACTTGCTGTTAGTCTGACCCTAAGTTGCACAAATGCTGCTTCCTTGTTTCTCTATCTGCTGCACAAGGTTGCTCATGCTGAGGAGTGGAGAAGAATGGCTGTCTGTTTGCCTTCAGGGTCCCATAAGCCCTTCAGTATAGGTAGATGAGTATTTAAAATGTAGCTTTCCAACATGCTAATATTATGGCTGTGGAGAGAGGCATTGTGGAATATGCAACACCTATCACAAGTCATGATGAATGGATTGTCCATCAGAGTCCATTTGACACATTCTCTCCTAATCAGGAGTCACCCTCGATACCTGATGTGTATCCTTGAAAGAGTTTTCAGTCTGACACCGCATCTTAGCCTATAGTTCCATGGATTTTTCTTTCCTTTCTGCTGGCCCTGGAGGTTAATTTTGATTGTGTTCCAGTAAGTGAGTTTCTCACTTCCTTAGATTTAATTTTGTGCCATTTAAAGAAGTTTAAATGGAATAGCTGTTGTCTTGCCTCTCTAGGGCTTGATGCTGAAAGAACCAATTCTTGTAAGCCAATTATCTTCTCCAGACTTGTGCCTTGGCTTTTAATAAAGCTAATGTTAAAAAATGATATATTACATAGATTGAGAAAACAGTGTCTGTACATCTGGGTATAGTACTTAGATTATTCACATTTGTATCTTGACCTGTTCCTGACTATTTTGGGTCTCTGTTCTTCAGCTTGCCAGTCTGATCTTAGGAGTGTCATCTTAGTGGCGTAAAAGTAGCATGTAGAACCCGATGCTGACACAGGACCAGGCATCTTAAGATCAGTGGGAATGTGCTCCTCTCTGTGTGGAGAGTATAGCTGGCCCGTGGTTCTTTGCATTGCTAGAGTCCTTCCCTGCCAGAGGGTTGTGTCCTCTGACTGGATTCCCACTGGCTTGCTGAGGCTCATTGTGGGACTTGCCTCTTTCATCTTCTAGCACATTACTGAGCTCTTCTCCTGTAAATGCCGCTGAAGGACAGCAGCTCTTGCTACCTCAGTAGTCTTTAAAAATCTGGGATTTCTTTTAGTACGGTGATCTTACATGGCAAGACAACCCAGCCAATCCTGCTTCAGACTCCGCTCTATAGAAAGTGAGGCTGAGGGACTTCTGTTCCAATCTGCAAGAGGGTCTGCAAGCACCTTAATCATGAAATCAGCCACCTCTTCATGAGGCTGAGATGGTTACCAATTTACATGTGGGGAACTCTGAGGCAGAGTGAAGTTAAGTGACTTGCCCAAGGGCTCACAGCAAGTTGGTGGCGGCTGGGAAGGGAGCCCAGGAGTCCTGAAGGCTACTGTCTTGTTCGAGCCACTGGGTGACTATTTGTGCCTTTCTGAATTTGCCGTGGCCTCTGTGTCAGTCACACTGATGACAAGCCACTACACATTGCTAACTAAAACCTTCCCATCCCAGTCCAGGGGTTCAGTAACTTAACTTGTGAAATAACTGTTTGGGATAATAACCCCTTATTTATCTTGTAAAAAGTAGAACTGGTGTTTTCAAGCAGAAGCGCATGCAAAGGAGGTCCCTGATGAAACCCCTTTCCTCTGAAATGGCATGGCTAACTCTGAAATACTCTGTAACTAGCTCAACTAATTCAGGCAGGGTGCTAGACCTGGATATCAGCAGAAAAATCTCCAAGGGTATCTTGCTTCATGTTTTCAGATCACTGAACCTGCTAGTTTGAGGTCAGGTTGTCAGCAGTTGCTTGCTGCATTTGTAGAACTGGTGGTTGCACTTTACAGTCAGTAAGAAAAATTAGGTTAAGAAAAATTCCTCTACATCTGTTGCATGCCTTTCTGATCTGCTGTGGCTGTGTTTGGAATAGTGGTAAGAGTAAACACTTTATTTGGGGGTTTTATTTACTACCCTCTTACAACTAAGGCCATGCCTACACCAGACACCTCAAAGCTGTACCGATGCAGCTGCACCACTGGACGGGTCTCCACTGTCGCCACTCTGTGCAGACGGGAGGAAGCTCTCCCACCGACATAATTAAACCACCCCCAAGGAGTGGCGATAGGTATGTCAGCAGGAGAGCGTCTCCCACTGACACAGCACTGTCCACACCAGTGCTTCTGTGAGTGTAACTTATGTTGCTAATGGGTGTGTGTTTTTTTTCACAACCCTAGTGACATAAGTTATACTGACAAAAGTGCAACTGTAAAGAGAGCTTAATTCTGTGATCTCACCTAAAAATAGCCTTCGTCGGTGAGATCAGCAGATAACAAGGATTACTCAGCACCCACATGTAGTGCAACCTGCCACTCCCTCTGTCCCTACAAACTCTGTGTAGCCAAAATGTGTACTTTTTGTTGTGCAGTAAGTGAAGATATGCTCTCTAGGGACCCGTTGATGTCCATCTAAAAGAACCAGATCGGGACCTCGCTGGGTTCTGTAAAAATCTTATGCTACCAGTAGATAGTTTTCCTCCCACTCCATAAGGGACTGTTCTGGTGGTGTGACATTGCATGTGCTACCTCTTCGCTGTCAGACATGGAGCACAGTAAAAGCTAGTGGACAAGGCTGTGAGTCAGAGCTCCTGGGTTCTATTCTCAGCTCTGGCACTGACTTGCTGTGTGGTCTTGGGCAAGTCACTGTGCCTTAGTTCCCCATCTGTAAAATGGGGATAATTTGTGGGTGGGTTACTACTTGCAAAGTTTCTTGTGATCCTTGTATGAAGGCATTATGCTGAGAACTGCTGCTTCATACAACAATGGTATTGTGGGTGTTGTAGGGCAACGTGCATTTTGAGAGTACACTTGATAGCCTTACTGGGACCAGTGTCAACAAACACTCTCTGGTGTGTGTCGGCCTACTGGAAGAGACTAAGATCGATGCAGTTGGAATGATGCACTGTATGAGTGTAATGTAACTCCACCGTCCTTGGCGTTGAGCCCGATGTACTGAAATGAACCATATTATGACTCTTCTCGTGTTCTGGAAGGTGGGACTCCATTACAGTCTTGTCATCGCAAGTCTCTGCAAGCATCCTTCCTCACTCCTGCTCTGTGAGCACCTTAGCAGTGCCTGGGGGTGGGAGGCGTTATGTCTGTTGACTTCTGAGTTCAGACCTGCTTCGCACTCAGTAATAGTCTTGGGGAAAGGCAGCGTGACTCTCTTCAGGAGGAGCAAAGAAGTCTGAACTAATAGTCCAACCTTTCAGATCCTCCTTGTAAGGAACCCACAGGCTGAAGATGACAAATCCCATACAGTATAAATGAGCATGAGAGTCATGCTTACCAGAGTGGTGTTGGCATGCCCAGTACGGTACAGCCTTGAACTGCCTTGGCTCCAAGAAGCTTGCAGTCTAATTGTTAGACAGCATTAGTTCAGATCCACAGTACTTGGATCCGGCCCTAAACCAAGCAGGCTTTAGAAAAAGGAAATTATGTGGGTAAAAGCTTAAACTGTTGGTGTTGCTATTCCTGCTAAGCTCCACTGTGTTTGTTATTGGCCTTTAGGATGGACATAAGGGACACTGCCCAGGCAAAGGAGTTCTATAAATTGTCTAGGACTCCTATGGGTTGCTGAATGAAGGAGCCTTTTTCTTTCTTGTTCTGTATCAGTGGCACAGACCTTCTATTGCTGATGGAATAAGGTCAGTAACACTTATATCTAGGCCACCCCCTACCAGCCTGTTAACATTTATTTTCAAAGCTGTTTGAGAGGCTTCTGTTTTTCCTTTATCTTCATTTCCTTTGACCCCCTGCCCCATCAGGAAGTGTCATAGGGGATATAAGGCAAGACCCCCTTCTCAGCCTTTTTATGATCGGGAGCCATCACACAAGAGATGGAAGATGTATATACCCAGGAACCAAACCTCTGCAACATCCACTGCCACTTCGTACTCTAAACCCCAGGCAAAGGGTTTCTTTTAACGGGATCATCAAGACCTGCTTCTCTTTACTGATGATTCTTCGCTCCCCTGTTCAGATGTTGGGAGGCTGTTTTACCTGATTGGTCAGAAACTGAGGCGCCTTAATGACAGACAAATGGGTATCAGAGATTATCCGTGGTGGCTATCTGATAGTTTGACAGCTCCGTCCCATGAACCTTCTTCCTGGTTTCTCTTCAGGGATCACTCTCACGAGGAGATTTTATGACAGGAAGTGAACTCCTTGCTCCTCCAGGGAGCCATAGAAAACATACCTTAACACTGTGGGAAGGGACTCTATTCTCTTACTTCTTGATTCCCATGGAGGAGCGAGGTCAGTTCTTGAGGTACATCAGTTAAACAAATGTTCTGTTCAGCCTTTTACTTTTCCTAGGTGTCTGCGTCAATCCTCGTTGGCCCTCACAAGTGTATCTACTTTTCAAAAGACTTCAGGCCATGAGAGCACTCATTCATCAGGTCACTATCGGACTCAGGGTCTCAGTCAGAACTTGCCTTTTCCCTCCTTAGCCACGTGGCTTCCTGCACACATATGATGCCGGTCACCAGGCTACAGCTATGATGCCTACAAGCTTGGCTTCTCTCAGCGTACTTGCCAGAGAAGAGCACCATGAATGACTGTCAAATTCTGCCCAAGCTATAAGTCTCTCTTGTCTGGCTTACAAAACCGGAAGAGATTCAGGTAGAGATCCCTTTCCTTGCACAGACACCCAAGATAACCATCGCTACCAATGCCTCCCTCTTGGGTTGGGGTGCACGCGTGGCCAATCATATGGCTCAGGGCATTTGGACCCCAGGAGTCCAGAATGCACGTCAACTTACTAGAACTTAGGGCAGTTGTTGGGCTCACAATGCCGCCTCCTACTCATCCAATCCAAACATGTTCAGATAATGCCAGACAATATGACGACAGTCTTTTATATAAACAAGCTGTGGGGAATGAGATCTCTCTTTGTGCATAGAGGCAGTCATCCTCAGGGATGTGTGATGTTTAATGTACCACTTCCAATCAGCAGCATACTTACCAGGGGCTCAAAGGTCCCCAGTGGACAACCTGACCAGACACTTTTCCGCAAATCTAGAATGGAAGATTCATGATTCAGTTCTCAATGATGTCTTCCCTCAATGGAGAATAACAGCTTGGGACCTTTTTGCCTCACAGGTGAACAGAAAGCTTCCTCAGTACTGTTCCAGAGCAGTCCTGGGCAAAGACTTATTAGGAGATGTTTTCCTGACGTTGTGGAAGTGTCACCTGAAGTATATTTTCCCTCCAGTTCCATAGATGCTACAGGTTTTAGGGAAGATCCGCCCAGACAGAACTTGAGTCATTCTCATTGTGCTCAACTGGCAGAGACATTGCTGGTTCATAGATCTGTTGAAGCTTTCAGTCCTACCACCCATGAACATCAGTGTTACTGGATCTTCTAATGCAACCTAGCGGCAAGGTCACACAACCCAATCCAGGGCCACTGCATCTCAGAGCCTGGTATTCGGATGAGCAGCAGAGATGGAACGTTCATGTTCCAAGAGGGTGCAATCCATCCTTAACCAAAGTAGAAAAGATTGTACGAGAAGCTGTCACTCAGCTCAATGGGCTCATCAACGGAATTTGTCTCAGAACTTCACTGGAATCCCTGTGAGTTATCTGCTTATTCTCTGTGGGTACATTTTGCAGCAATCAGCCCTTGCCATCCTCCCGTGGATAACCATACAATGGTCACGCATTCTGTCACAACTAGATTTTTGAAGGGGATTCTCAGATCCTTTCCACCAGTGGTGAAGTTCACACCTCAATGGGATCTCCATTTTTTTTTTTTTTCTGTCATCTCTTACTAAGACTCCTTTTTTTGAGTCACTGGCCATATCCTTTATGACCCCTCTGTCCATGAAGGTGTCCTTTCTTATAGCTATAACATTGGCCAGAAGTCAGTGAACTGGGAGCACATAGGGCAGTCCCAGCATATGCTGCCTTTTATAAAAAAGTGTCTCTAAGTCCCCATCCCAGATTCAGACCCAAGGTAGTTTCTGAGTTTCATATGAGTAAGATCATCTATCTACCTGTATTTTTTCTTAAACCATGTGCCTTTGGAAGAGGAGAGAAGATCCAGAGGGCTTTGGCGTTTTAACTGCAAAGAACAAAAGATGTTATCTAAACTGAACATTTCGGGTTGTGTCTATTATCTTTTGGTACCAACTAGCTGGCATCCCTCACCCAGAAATAGTAAGGGCTCATTCCACCACGTGGCAAGCTACTTCAGCTGCATCTCTGAGACGCCCATACCCATACTAGAGATACGTAGGGCAGCTACTTGGAGCTCTTTGCAGACATTCACAAGACATTATACCTTGGTACGATTCTGGGCTGTGGACATAGGAATGGACTTCCTCTCTACCTGGGGGGTGCTCAACCCTCCGCTCTGCCCCTGCCCTGCCCCCACTCCAACCCTTCTCCCAAGCCCCCACCCTGCCTCTTTTCGCTCCCAGCTGCACCCCCGCACCCTTCCTGCTTCTTTCCGCCTCCTCCCCTGAGCACACCCTATTCCCACTCCTCCTTCTCCCTCCCCCTTCCAGCACCTCCTGCATGCCACTGAACAGCTGTTCCACGGTGTACAGGAGGCTCTGGGGGCAATGGGGAGGACTTGATCAGCCGGGCTGCCAGTTGGAAGGAGGCGCTGGGGGAGGGAGGCAGCTTGGCTGCCAGTGTGTGCTAAGCACCCGCTAATTTGTTTCTGTGGGTGCTTCTGGAGCACCCACAGTCAGTGTGCTGTGGGGACAACACTACTACAGTCAGTTCTCTTCTATGCTCTCTCACCAACCTGTTTGACTACTGCTTACTAATCTCCCCTGTGTGGAATACACATAGGGGCTATCACTTGAAGAAATGCAGGTTCTTACTTGTAACTGGAAGTTCTTTTGAGATGTGTGGTCCTGATCTGTATTCCACTACTCTTGCTCCATCCCCTCTGCTGTGGATTTGTTACACTTCAGTAAGAATGAGAAACTGGGGAGGCGTCGGCCTGGACCTCGATTTATGCCCTCATTTGGGAGCACAAGGAGAACTATGGTATATGTATGGGCCAACAGATGCTGTTCGCAAGAAATTCTGGAATCAGGTGCATGGGACACATGTACATCCCATGTGCGGAACATAGCTAGGGACCACACATCTCAAAGAACCTCCAGGTACAGGTAAGTAATCTCCATCCCTCCTTCCCCCCTCCCCAACTCCCCATCCATTGAGAGAACTTTTTCCAGTGATGGTCTCTGGGAAGCAGACAAAGGGTTAATCCAAACTGGCTCTGTATTGGTAGTGGAGTATGTTGCACAGCAGATACTCAGGCTCTGATCTAGCCTAAACCAGGAGGGAGTTTGTAACATCTCTGCTCACAAAGACTCACTGGCTGCCTTGCATAGAAACAGTCTGATCTCAGAAGGGAACTTGGGGGCTTGCTCAGAAAAGCTGTGCTGCTTTTGGGGCCCCATTGGCTTATTAAATAGGCCAGCGGTGTGCGTAGGTCTTCCACGGAGCACATCAGCTCGTCTAGATATTTGCCTAGTTTTACAACAGGCTACATTAAAAAGCATTAACGAAGTGAGTAAAAACTGAAATTTCATACAGACAGAATGAGAGAGTCTGCAATTTGTCAGTAATTGTGTGGCTGTGACATGTGTTGTAAGCAAGTGGTTTTTAAGAGAGGTGAAACTTGGGGGTACACAAGACAAATCAGACTCCAGAAAGGGGTGCAGTAGTCTGGAAAGGTTGAGAGCCACTGGATTAGATTGACTGGCAGTGTCTGCATTAGCCTCGTGGGGCGTAAATCCTGTTCACTTCTCAGCTAAACTGACAGTTCTAAAATCTAAAGAGCAGAGCAATGAGCTGCCTTGCTAGGCTGCTGATTCCACAGCTGGTTAACGGGAAAAATGGAACTTCTTTGATGGAATATACATTCAAACACTGATTAATTAGCTCATGGGCAGGTTGCATACTCTTAAATTTATGTATAATGCCTTACTCTTATCGACAAGACCCAATCAGTGAAATCATTTCACAATGAACAGAGTTGACTCCAGTGCTGAAGCTGTGCCCACTCTTCCTCTGTGACAGTAAAACTAATACCTACTGCTGAGCCGGTCATCTGCATATCCCGTGGTTATAATGATAGTCCCTCATGAAAACGGGGCGGGAAGTGAATGAGTAAACACCTCTCGCAGTTCTAGTTCAACACCGTAAAAGAGACCTTTGAAATCTCCTAGCCTCTGCACTACTGTGGTATGCGTATCAGTGCCACACCTGATTCCGTGCTTGATCTGAATCTTGTTCTTGGATCATTTTGAGCAGTAGATGGCAAGCGGTGGGGTGGAAGAAGTGGACCTGGCACAGAGATGCAGTTTTGTAGGAGCATTAAAAGGGGGTGTCTAAGGCAGTGGTATCCTGCAGGGAAAATTCCTAGGAAAAGCTAATCTTGGGGAAACCTTAGGCAGAACTTTGTCTAACCACCTTCATAAAACCCAGCCACAGGAAAGAGCTGTGTTTGGCCCAGTGTGTGTGTATGTTCCCTTTCCCAGCTGCACGTCCCATTCATCCTCTGTCTACAATTGCAGCACCCCCACAAATCTCTTTTCTCTGATACCACAAAGCTTTCTAATTTACCTGCATCACCACTGCCACCTCAGCAGAACACCTCTGGTCAGCTGCGAGCAGTGGAGTGGCATTTGGGGCCTGATGCAGCAAGTTCAGTGACCTGTGTTTATAAAGGAGGCATTTAACTGAACGCATGGTCACTTACAGTAAAATCAGTTCACCATAGGTTTCTGGGGAAGCAGCACCTTTTGTGATAAAGCCAGCATAGTCAGAAGCTTTATTTCAAGTGTAAACCTTTGTGCTTGGTACTGTCCAGCTCTGCTCTGTAGCTCCTTGAAATGAGTTTTAGGTGAATGATTATGATCCTCTTTCCCCAATCTGATGAGTGAGAAGGGCTGCGCTCAAATCCTGTTGTCTGGGTGATAAGCGAGCCGTCCGATGGGGCACATGCTGCAGTCCACCCTGCAGGGACCAGAAACGCAAGTTGGTTTACCCAAGGGAGGGAATAGGGAGTTGCCTAGAGATGAGGAGAGAGAACATAGTGGGAGGGGAATACTGCTCTGGCTTATTTACTAGTCTCAGTGAAGCAGAAAGACGAGAGATTAAACCCATAGATGAGGGATAACAAGGTGGAAATAGGGGGAAGGATGGAGATGACAAGGGCCTGTGGCCACTCCCTGCCCTCACTTATGCCTGTGGCACAAGATGTCCCACTGATGTCAGTGGGACTGCATAGGTATATCTCAGGGTAGAATTTGGACCATAAGTTTCAGTAACACCTAGACACTCGCCTGCATTAGGACATGTGACAGTGTCTCATGGCTCCTCCCTTTGAATGTGGGGCAGGGGTGACAGGCTGCTCTTACGAGTGAGGTTTCAGTTTGTCTTTGTCGTGTAGATCTCTCTAAACTGTGTCCCTGTAACTTTCAACTTATAAACTACAAGCCCTTTGGTAGCTATGATGCCCCATCTGATCGAAGGAGTTACACAGCTCCCGGCAAAGGAGGTTGTCTCTAGTTGCTATAAACAACGCTGTCTCTTTGTGCACCCATACTTAGGTGACTGGTTGATGCAGACAAAAGACAGAGAGATCCTGACCGTGATCTGTGTGCTGTCTCCCTTTGAATCCGGCAACCAGGTGCTGTGTGGGCCTTTTTCCTCCCAGGCACTAGTCTCTCCTGGGACCAGCTTGATGCTCTGCAAGGTCAACCACAAGCTGATTCCTCTTGTAGCCTCTGATCGCGAATCAAGGAGCTGCCTATATTAATGGTCATCGCCATTACCGCCTGGGTACATTTTCATGCACTGGGCCCCATGAAGGCACATCTGAACCAGTGCCAAGGATGCTTCTTAAATCAGTTTGCTCCACCTATCCCTTGATGGTCACTTGTCTCCTGAATCCAAGCTTGATGCTGCCTGTCTATCTGGAGATGGCCGGCCTCTCACGTAGAGTGGTTGCATGGCAGGAGCATCAAATAGGAGTTGCCCCTGAAAACTGGACCGTAGTTGCACTAGGCCAGGTTCCTGCAAAATACAAGTTATGGGATATTAAGAAAACACCTGTTTGTAGTCATCAGAGAAAAGGATTAGCTGCCTAATCCAGAATGGTACTCAATTCACCGAGTTGGCCATGACTTGAAAAATCAGGCAAAAACACAGGTGTGGCCTGAATCCCCAATACAGAGGTGCCCAGGTGGCAGGGGCCTGCTGTACTTGAGCCAGTGAAGCCCAGACTTGTCTACTGAAAACGCTGTCCTTGTAAGTGTAAGTGGTTTTTAATTCAGTCTAAGCATAAATCCTGCTGACAAGGAATGCCCAGCAGCGTGATCCTTGCCAATACTGAACAGCTGCTCTCATCTCGGCCTCTGAAAAGGAGGGCTTTTAAAAATAAATAAATCTAAAGTCTCCCCCTTGAAGCAGAGGCCCAATCTGTTGACACAGCTGGAGCAGCTTTCTCTAAGAATTGCAAAGGTCTGCTGCTGATTCTGATGGCAAAGGTTGCTCAGAAATGGGCCAATATGAATGAACTGCAGAAGGCATCTGCAGTGGCTGGGTGTAATCTGTACTGCACTGCTATCTGGAAATCAGCCTTTGCCTCTCCAGCCCAAGAACTGGTTGGTGCTCTGACTCTTAATTAGTCACTGCTTTTTCAGCCTGTCACAGTTAAAGCCTCCTATTTAAACTGACTGTTCCCTAGTTGTCAGCCAACTAATCAAGTGGTCTTAAATTTAATGTAACTGTAATGCCTGACAGGCGCCTGGCTGTATTCCTGTCAGTGCTCTTGCTGTCATCCTCTACAAGGATTGGCCTCTGCTTAATGGCAAGTTTCTCAAAGCTATTAAAAAAAAAAAAAATACATCCCTATTTGAGAAGCCTGGCCTCGGCTGAGCTGTAGCTTTAATGAATAATTGAGTAGGGGTCAGTTTACAGGACTTGCACATGAGAAATGCAATGAAGTTAGCAGCGGCCAGCGAGGCTTGCGTTTTGGAGCAATTTTGCTTGCAGAACTAGCTTGGCATTACTGATTCTGAAGTCGCTTCCCTTTTAAATTATGAATTCAGATAAAAACCACCTCTGGATCTTTGTGTTCTAAAGAAATTCCCTTACCCTGCTAGCTATCCATTGGTGCAAACCTGCGATATGTTCCAGCTCAGAAGCCATCCGTCTCTCTCTGTCTCCCTTCGTAGCAAGACTCAGAAGAGAGCTATAAAGCAAGGCCCCTCCTTTCAGCCCTTCTGTGTTCTCTTGACCTGATAAGCTTTGTTGGCACTGCTCTGGCTTTGAGGACAGACTGTGATCGCATTTTCAAAGGGGAACTGACTGTGATCCTAGAGAGCAATTTATAGTAGCATGCAGACTAGGAAGAAACACAACAAAAACAGACAAGAACTCTGCCTGCATTTCTCCCAGCAAGGCTAAATAAGCTGCTACTCCCATCTTCACCCTCCGTGTGAGGATATGTGTTCTGTTGCTTCATCTATAACAGAGAGAGGAGGGCTGGGGAATGTTCCAAGCAGAAGCTCTGTGGTGAAGCAGAGATCTTTAGGGATAATACTGTTCTACATCTGTGATTCTTTACCACCATCATGCAAAGCATTTGTAAGGTGCATGAGACAAATGGCAGTTCCAAGTCCTTAACTCCGAGAACTACAGATCTCATGATCGTAGGACTTTGTAATTCATTATTTTGTGAAGCTAGAGAGAGTTTATAATGTCTAACAGATTTAAAATCTTAGCTTTGAGCCCTGCACGCTTAACTTGACAGAAGATAATTTAGCTTTAAGGCTGGTTTAAACTTAAACCCAAGGTTTTCCCCATGTAGATATTCATGATCTCAGTGAGTTTTTGTTTTTTGTTTTTTAACAGCTTTACAAGTGTCAGCTTTATGTGGGGGCTAACTGTAATTTTACAGAAGCAGTAAAATTCTTCTGTAGCTTCAGGTGAAACTATATAGAATCATTGTTTTTCCTCATTGTTCTGCTGGCTGTCAAAGGCAACACAGATAAATATGGCACAAGCAATGGTGGCTCTTCTGTGCTGCCCCACTGTAGCAAACCCTCAGAAGGAAATGCCAGGCTGGAACTGCTTGTGCTGTGCAAACAGGGTGGTGTTCAAACAATCTTGAACTTTGTATTAATAGCTCTTCTTGCTACACTAATAAGCGATGGCTCTGAATTTGTTTATCAAAGGCTATCTGGCTTAGAAAGGTGGCTAGCCACTTCCTCCTTGCTTCTAGTACAAACCATTAGTCTTTCTGCAGCATGAGAATTGGAGACCACACTGTCAACTGATTAGGATAAAAAAAAAAAAAAAACCAAAAAAAAAAACCCTGCCTCTTGCCATAATGATACTCAAAGGCAAAAGGGTTTTCTTCAGCAGTACCATGAAATCTTTGCTTGTATGGGGCTAGCTCAAACTGCTGTACGACCCTGCCATTGAAATTGGAGTGGTTCTGCCTTCAGCCACTCTTCTAGGTTTGGATGCTAATGACAGGTGTTGCAGTATCCACACCCTTCCCCAGAGGAATGATGGTCAGATATTTTGTTTTGAAAAAAGTATCAGTTTGGTGGTGGGTTGGTTGGTTTGTTTTTAAATTGGTCTCACCAAAACTCTGGCTCACTGCAGCTCTGGCTAATGAAGAAGGATTCCTGTTCTGTAGAGGGAGCAGTATCTGAAGAGAGCTCTGTTGCATAACTTCTTAATCAGTCATGTTAATTATGGTAGTGCTGAGGGCCAACCACAAATGAGGCTCCATTGTACAAGGTACTATTTGAGTAGCAGTCCCTGCCCAATAAGGGGGGAGGGATAGCTCAGCAGTCTGAGCATTTGCCTGCTAAACCCAGGGTTGTGAGTTCAGTCCTTGAGGGGGCCATTTCGGGATCTGGGGCAAAAATCAGTACTTGGTCCTACTAGTGAAGGCAGGGGGCTGGACTCAATGATCTTTCAGGGTCCCTTCCAGTTCTAGGAGATAAGTATATTTCCATTTTTGTTAACAATACAGTCTAAATACACAAGGTAGGGTAGGGGAAGGGGTATAGCACACCCAAGCAGAGTAAACAGTGTGAAGATATTGGCAGCCATGTTAACTCCCTTACTTTGGACAGTGGCGAGCAGGGGGTTTAGTTTAGTTAGGAGATCAGCTAAATGGGAAGAACAGAGAAGAGGTCAGGGGCAGGGAGAAGAGAGTAAGATGGTGGTGTAGGTGTGGCATGAGGGAGGGAGGGAGAGGGTTGGCGCAAACAGCCGGTCAGCTCATGGCAGAGAGTCCAGTCAAAACTGTAGGAAGTTCTCTGAATGTTCGAATTCCCTACTTAGGCCAGCCACAGCTGCAATGACCGGCTGGGTCTCCTGCTTGTTCCCTCTTTAATCCTTTCCCCAAGTGCCTTCTGTTTGGGTGGGTTTTCCCCTGCACAGTTCTGGGTCTGGGGGTGGTTCTGGAGGGATGGATGGCACCAACTGGCCCATATTTCACCCCCTCCTCCCAGTGCAGCAGTCTTTGCTCTGGTGGCTCTTCCTACTAGCTAGAGCAGTAGTCGGCAACCTCTGGCACACAGCATCGGTAGATTCGGCTGACTGCAGCTCCCACCGGCCACGGTTCGCCATCCCAGGCCAATGGGGGCAGCAGAAAGCGGCGCAGGATGTGCTGGCTGCGTCTTCTCACCGCCTCCATTGGCCTGGGATGGCGAACGATGGCCAGTGGGAGCCGCGATTGGCCGAATCTGCCGCCGCGGCAGGTAAGCAAACTGGCCCAGCCCGCCAGGGTACTTATCCTGGTGAGCCGTGTGCCAGAGGTTGCCGACCCCTGAGCTAGAGTCTCTGGCTGGTTCCTCTGCAGTTCTGCACTGGAAATGATAGTGCTTTCGCTTTGGACTTGGAGTCAGGAATAGTAAATCGGCAGTTAGAGGCACATAAAAGGACTCTGTTAAAGAGGCTTTGTGATCTAGTGGTGTCGGTGATTCACTGGGCTGAGGAGAGAAGTGATGCCTCAGCTGAAATGCTTTAGCACAGGTTGGCCCAGTTACTGCACATTTTCGATGTGTTTTTGATTACTCCCTCCTTTCACTTTTTGTAATGCTCCATATTGTCGCACCACCAGGGCTTTCTTTGCTATTCTGTGTTAAACAGCAGGTGGGGGCTGAATGAATATGCTAGGCCTCCAGCGGAGCAATCCAACCCTCTATAACAGCACTGCTGAATGTACAGAGAATTCACACCCTCTTGGGTGCAACTAGTAGAGTTTGCTGTGCAAATGAAGTGCTGGAAAGCAAGTCCCAGTTCCCTTCACCCTGGCAGGGAGAAGGGGAAGGGGGCTGGGGGTTGGTCTGAAACTCTTAAATGGAAATAACACCATTCTTGGTGCACAGGGCAAAACGTCAGCCCCTATCACTATTCAAAGATCACAGGTGTAGAGCGTAGAGAGAGCCACCTTTTCTTCTCCTATCCCCACCCAAAGTCCTGCATAGTATCCTAGATTAAGCATCAAGACCAGGTGAACATATCTAGCTTCAGTCTCTAAATAGTGGAGGGAATCCCTCCTGGCATCAGTTTGGTTTCACAGCATGGCTTTTATAGGCATTAAAGGAAATGACACTCTGTCGTCGCAGCCAGGCAAGCGTCTGCCAACTTGTGTGCTCTTAGTACAGCTCTGCTATCAGACAGCTCAGCTTTAAGGATTCACAGAATCCAAAAAACAGTAATTTGTATTGTAAGATGCCATTATCTGAACTGGTGGAAACAATGCTTCCTTGCTTAATTTCCTGCAATGATTTATTCATATACCTGCTGCAATAGCTCTCCAAACTGCAGGATGGTGGGGGAGGAAGGCTGGCACTGCATGGCGGTTTGTACACCCTCCTCCTCAAACATGCAACCCATTTTAAAAAAAAAAAAGCTTTGTCGGGACCACAGAGGCCTAGAGCGTCCTACGAGGAAAAATGTGTCTTCTGGGTTGTTGTGGGAGGAGTATGGAATTCCCAGATCCTCATGATGGCAAATAAATTCCACATCCCACAGCCACTCCAGAGGCACTTCACTTAATATTGCAAACAAGCATCAGCTCTATTTGTGGAACTAGTGTTAGATCCTCTTAGGCAGTGAAAAGGAGTCTGTCATTCCTCTACCGAGAGTGTAAAAATAGCAAGAACTACGTCATGTCTAGAGTGAGCATAGCATTGATGTACATACAGGTTTAAGAATTTCTTAATGTTTCTCAATTACAAGAACTAGATTTGCTTTATCAAGCATCCAAGATTGCTGTGCATTTTATTTGGGGGTAAAACTGGAGACATCCCTACCTCCTTGCCTTTAATAGAATTCGCAGAAATGTCAGACAAGACAAGCAGTTTCCTTTGCACTTTCTCTAGAGACTTCTTGTTCTTTATAAGTTGCATACTAGGTACTTCCGCATCCACAGACTCTTATGTGAAAAGTGTTTTGGGATACTTTCCACTGTAGCACCTTGTTTCACTAGATGCAAAGCCCTGCTTAGCATGGCTGCTGCTCTTCTATTGACTGCTCTGGAGACAGTCTGATGTAGCACAAGTCAGCTGTTAACACAAAATTTACAAAGAATCTTTGATCATGTATCTTCAGACAGAACTTGCTGTCAGCTGATCTCAGACAGGGGTGGCTTTTTCAGTGCCTTGAAAGGATGGAGAGTCACTAGAAATTTGCCGGCTCAAATGCCAAACTCTTCTTCCTTTCTGAGGAGCCGAGGCCTGGCAGTAAAATAAGCTGCTTTATCTAGTCCAGGGGTAGGCAAGACGGCACACGAGCTGATTTTCAGCGGCACTCACACTGCCTGGGTCCTGGCCACCGGTCTGGGGGGCTCTGCATTTTAATTTAATTTTTAAATGAAGCTTGTTAAACATTTTAAAAATCTTATTTACTTTACATATAACAATAGTTTAGTTATATATTATAGACTTATAGAAAGAGGCCATCTAAAAACATTAAAATGTATTACTGGCACTCAAAACCTTAAACCAGAGTGACCTAAATGAAGACTCGGCACACCACTTCTGAAAGTTGCCGATCCCTGATCTAGTCCATGTGTCCTTGACTCAAATAGAAGGATCCTTGCTAATTCTGTATCAACATTACGTTTCCAAGTGACACCTAGAACTCATGGATAATGGAAATTGGATCAATATCAAGAGATAATGTCCTCTCTTAAAACTGGACATTCTAGTATTCTTGCCGTAGTAGCCACATGGTGCATCTGGCCAGGCCAGCAGGGCTGTTCTAAATGTGTAAGGAACTTGTCTTGACCTGGAAATTCTGTCCTGTGATGTCAAGCTGGGCTATATTCTGTTCGCTTTAGCCTCTGGCTAAAGCTGTTACTTAGGCAGTATTGATTTGCTGAAGAGAGGATTAAAGAAAACTATTTCCAAAGATGCTGAATCTAGCTCTGAGCCCATCATAAAACTAGTTCTTTTGGCTGGTTTGTTTATCAGATATGGAAACATTTCTGTTACTTTAAATCTACTTTAAGAGTGCCATCTGCTGGAGTGAAATATTGGCCTGTGTAACATTAGGGTCAAATTCTTACCTGGTGGAGGGGTGTGTCCCTCAGTTGACTTCAGTAGTGTTTCACCAACTTACACCAGGTATGTATTTGTCCCTATAACCGCTAATATTAGTATCTGTCAGTTCTATCCCAAGGCAGACTTCAGACGGTATTCCCCTGCAAGGGCTTTTTTGCCTGTTGCTAAAGAGGCTATTGGCATCTGCTTGTAGCCTCTGGACTTAGAACTGTCACAGGAAGGGAGTGAATTTTCAGAAAGTACAATCAGCCTTTCATGTAGTGAGATACTGGGCATTTTCGCAGTCACAAAAATAGCCAACTTTCCACTGGCAAACCAGCTCAGTGGGCAGGACGACTGCCCCAGCGCCAGGCACAGAGGCTGAAATTGGGATGTATTTTGGCCTGCTTTCCTAGGCTTCACTTGCAGCCCCAACCAGAGAGACTCACATCATTCCAGCTGCTCTGGCAGAAGGTCATTTGAACTGCACTGGCAGAAAAGTCCTTCCAGGGGACTGAAGTCTGGTTTCCTCTTTAATTTTTACTATTAATGCCATGGCCTTTTTTTGTTTTGTTTGTGAGGAGAAATACTTCCATGAGGAACACTGCCTGAAAGCCCTAACGTACTGGGCCAAAGGACCTCTGGTGCACAATTCCACTGAGTTCTGTGGTGTTACCAGGGGATTAACTTGGCATACTGATTTCAAGCAGAAACTTCAGGGTGTGCTTTTTTACATGGACTGTGTAGAACAGGACTGTTTCCATCTAATCATTGCTGCTTCCAGCCTCTTGCAAACTAACAGAGTTTTTTTTTTAATAGTACAACTATAGTGTAACTTTGTCCTTTTTCTGGGATGCTAAGTTCATCACCACTACAATTCAGCTGAATTCAATGAAGTGAGATCAGGGATCCTTTTGACTCAATAACAGGTTTTCATACAGATCACATGCACATCGCATTTTAATTACTATAACATTGTCACATCACTTGTTTGCCATAAAGTCATAGCCTAAGAAGCCTGTATATTACTAAAACTTGCGGAAAGATGACAGTAAACCAGATTCTGACCTGGTATAAATCCAGAGTAAATGAACTCTCATCATTGGCTCTGTTGGTATAAATGAGATTGAAATGTGGTCCCCTCTCCCTTAAGGAAAGAGAGCTTCTTGCTGTTGCATATAGACTTTGCTGTAAGATTCATGCATATTTTTCTTCAGATTCTGTCATCTGAATATTCCTACTTTTTTTAAAAAGGGGAAGGAGGGCAGAGGCCAAGTGAAATGAAAGATGTAAACTCTGCTGCAGTAGCATTCCCACTGTAAAAAATCCTTCCCTACTGTACTTGCAAACATTGGTGCTTTACCTGAGTTAATCCCAAAGAATCCACCCCCTCTTTATTATCCATCTGTCAGGAAGTTCTGGTTGCCAATGCTCCAGCACTGCTCCTTATACACACAGTTTATTGGCATCGTATGCTCGTTATATCTCCAAAACCACCCTGCATGCATGCAACGCCCTCCCTGGCCCCAGGAGCTTGTTCTGGCACATGGAGATGTGTGCCTGCTGAACTGTACCTCTGGTTTAAAGAACCAGGGGATGGAGCTGTAGCAAGAACTTAAATTAGAACAGACAGTGCTGCTGTGATGTTGAAATCATATTAGAGGGACAAGGTGGGTGAGCTAATATCGTTTATTGGACCAACTTTTGTTGGTGAGAGAAACAAGCTTTTGAGCTACACAGAGCTACTCTTTAGATCTGGGAAAAGTTCTTCGAGGTGACAGCAAAATGCAAGTTGGAACAGATTGTTCAGCATAAATAGTTAGCACATATTGTTAGGGACCATTCAAGGTAGAGTGGCTCATTAACACCTCTGCATTCATAGGACAAAAAGAGGGGGTTGGTAGGTTACAGATTGTTGTAATAAGCCATAAATCCAGTGTCTGTTCAATACAAAGAAGGAGGAGTACTTCATCAGATGCAGGAAGTGGAAAACACAGTAAGCAAGTATAAATATACAGCCCATGAAAAGATGGGAGTTGCCTTACCAAGTAAGGGGTCAGTGCTAATGAGATCAATTCAGATAGGGTGGAGGTGCCCCATTCTCAACAGTTGACAAGAAGAGGTGAATATCAACAGAGGGTATTTTTGTTTTTCATCTTTTTCCAGTGTGAGTTCATTCCAGAGCTTAGTGATTTATTTTGGCTTTGCACACATAATTGTTCTTGAGACATTTAGTGCACTGGATGAGGTACACCACATGTTGTGATAGGTTTGTGTAGGATCCATGGATCTTGAAAGGTGTGCTGTGGCGGGTGTTGATCATGGCAGCAGTGGAGATGTGTCTGCAGGTTTTGCACCTGTTGTTCTGGCAGGGTCTGGAGACGCTTTGAGTTGGGGTGTCCTCGTCTGTGGGGAGCTTGCTTCTGATGATGAAGTTGGGGGTTGTTTTGAAGGCCAGAAATGGGGGCTCAGGAAAGATTTATTTCAGGATGAGTGTCTCCATCAAATATGGGTTATAGTTGTTTGATAGCCCATATGGATTCCAGTGTGGGTTAGTAGGTAACAACTGGAGGTGTGCTGTTAGAGGGGGTTTTATTTTTGTATTGAAGGCGGTTCTCTTGGGGCATTTGGGTGGCCTGTTCCATGATGCGATCTACTTCATTGGTGGAGTGTCCTTGTTTGGCGAAGGTGTTTTTTAAGCGTGCTAAGGTGTATATCCTAGACTTCCTCCTCTGAGTGTATTCTGTGGTATCTGAGTGCCTAACTGTAGATATCAGATTTCTTGGTGTTTGGAGTGGTTACTGGCTCTATTAAGGTAGGTGTGGTGATCCGTGTGTTTCTTGTGTATGATTGTCTCTGTGGTTCAATTGTTGTTGATCATGGTGTCCAGGAAGCTGATGCTACTGTGGGGAGTGTTCAGAGAGGTTTTAATGGTGATGGTTGATGAAATTATAGTGGAAAATCTTTGAGGGGGTTTAAGCCATCTGTCCAGAGGATGGAAATATCATTGATGTACCCCAGGTATATCACTGATTTCATGGTGAATTTGTCCAGAAATTCCTCTGAGGGGGGATATAATAGAGGTCTATAAAATCATGACTGGTGTGGAGAAAATAAATCAGGAAGTGTTATTCACTCCTTCTCATAACACAAAAACTAGGGGTCACCAAATGAAATTAATAGGCAGCAGGTTTAAAACAAACAAAAGGAAGTGTTTTTTTCACACAACACAGTCAACTTTGTGGAACTCCTTGCCAGAGGATGTTGTGAAGGACAAGACTATAACAGGGTTCAAAAAAGAACTAGATAATTCATGGAGGATAGGTCCATTGATGAATATTAGCCAGGCTGGGCAAGGATGGTTTCCCTAGCCTCTGTTTGCCAGAAGCTGGGAGTGGGCACAGGGGCTGGATCACTTGATGATCACCTGTTCTGTTCATTCCCTCTGAAGCACCTGGCATTGGCCACTGTTGGCAGACAGGGCACTGGGCTAGATGGACCAATGGTCCGAACTAGTATGGCCATTCTTATGTTCAAGGAGGCCCAAGAAGAAGTTGGCATATTGGGGAGCCATCTTAGTACCCAAAGCTGGTCCTGTGGTTTTGACAAAGTGTTTGTTGTTGACTATAAAATTGTTATGGGTGAGGATGACATTAATGAGTTTGGCAATTTGTGTTTCAGGTGGATATCTGAGAGTTGTCCATTGCCTTGTAAATAGGGTGACCAGACAGCAAGTGTGAAAAATCAGGACGGGGGTGGGGGGTAATAGGAGCGTATATAAGAGAGAAACCCAGAAATCAGGACTGTTCCTATAAAATTGGGACATCTGGTCACCCTACTTGTAAATATTTGAGGCAAGCAGCAATGCCGTCATTATGAGATGTTGTTGTAAGTGGCTTCCATGGCGGTGAAGATGGTGTTCCGAGGGAGGTTGTTAATCATATCGCATACAGTTTAGGATAACATTTGAGTGACAAATCCAGATACTGCAGGCTCTTATAAATGCCCTCTAGGGAATAAGTAAACCTTTGAGCTTTGTCGATGGGGTGTTCTATAGGTATAGAACTGTAGTGATCAAACACATGCATATTGAGAGACATTTCTTTTCCCTTCACAATAAGAAGTTCTAATCTACTTTTGTATTCAGCTGGACTTTTTCTTTTTAACATTCTATGCAACTGAATTCTTTTTTTCCCATCCATGAAGAACATGGGAGAGTTTTTCTGCCTAGATGACTTCATCTGTTTGTTCTTTGCTTAATCAGAAATACTCTCTTAAAGAGCCAATATCTGAACTAAAACACAGTAGAAGCTATCTTATAACTACCCATTGTGTGAGGCAGGAAGACTCCCCTCCACTTGGGGTGATCCACACTAGGAGAAACGGAGGGGTCGTTTTTAATCATGTGACAACACATGGTAAAATTCTAGTGTGGACGAAGAAGTTGTGTGAAAACTAGAGTGTTAAGAGACTGAGGTAAACACTAGAGGGGAGCATAGGACTTACTTTGGCCAGTGAATGTGTGAAAACAATTGCCTTGTCCACAATAGGATTTCTGTGACTGAGGGGCTCAGGCTGTATGGACAGCCCAGCCCTGCAGTGAATTAATGCCCTAATTCCTCCCTCTGTGGAGGGCATGCATGAAAACCAGGATTTAGCAGACTCCTGGCTTCTCCTATAGAGTGCCTTTCTGCTAGGAGGCCCAGGATTGGTGTGGCAGAGTTCTGTGCAGGTGTTAATCTCGTGGTGCCTGCAGTTTCCATGGCTCTGCTACTGACCTTTCTTTGAACTCTCTTCCCTGTTCCCCAGATTTCAAAAAAATAAAACCTGCTGTTGCTGTGGGCAGTACTTAGAATTGCTACTTCCTCTTACCTCACTAATGGTTTCTCTATCAAGAGCTAACACCCCTTGTTGCAAAAATTGTCGTCTTTTAGTCCAATTCTTTTTCTGATTTTAAATAATTCTCTAGCCTGATCCTGCAGACTGGGTGTCAGTTGATCAGTGTACATGGCCACTTTCCACTCCTAAATATTTTTTTTTTAATTTCCTTGATCATAAATTGGAACTGTTTCCACAAATCACATGCAGGCTATAACGAGTGTGTGGTTTATCTATCTTAACTGTGGAATCATGCTCTGAAATTATTATTTGGGGCTATGAGGAGTAAAATGTGGGTTGGTCTGCCCCTGTATCGTCACAGTAGTATATTTGTTCTTTCCTGTAGGAAACATGCAGAGGTTTATTAGAAGAACAATCAACCTCAGCTTTATTTAAAACAACTCTTCAGGAAGCACTGCTTGCTGGTCACTTCCTCTTGCCACCTACTAATTTGAAGTTTATCACATGAGCATAATTCTGTCTTTTCTCTTACTGCAAACTGCTTCAAACTCCTTCGTAGCACCAGAGATGTTCCAGAGTCCTAGGCCTGAATGCACTTGAGTTCCTGTTGCTCCCAGTGAAAAGGCTGAGTGTCTAGGGCTCTTCTTAAAAACTGCAGCACCTGAATAAAGGCACTGTCTACACTCAGTGCCCAGGCTGCATGTTACAGTTCTCTTTCCCAACAGCTACTGCAAACCTTCAGCTGCGCATTGTCTGGCTTGCGGCATAACCCACCGCTGGAAAGTGTCTTCTCTGCTGAGGGGCGAGAATCCCACTTTCAGAGCATGCTGAAATGACAGCCGCTGTCTCTCTTCAAACAGCAGCTTTTTCACACTATCAGTTTCCTGTTTATGAAACACGGATCCGTCCTCGCTCTCATGCTGTAACTGATGCTCTGTTGCCAGCACGCTACAGGATGTAAGCAGATCTCAACAGCAGACAAAGGCAGTTCCAGTTATTCTGATTAAAATTAGAGCAAGCATGGTGTCTCTCTTTTTCAACAATTTACGGAGGTGATGTTAGAATCATTATCCACTGATGAAATCTAATTTGCAGTAACTTTAAACTGGGTGCTGTGGACTGTCATCTTTACTGCTAGTTATGGATAGTTCTGGGCCATGTGTTCTAACTTCAGTCTCACAGTTTGATGTGCCTTAAATAGTACTTGTAGAATTAGACTTGAATTGCTAAATGCTGGTGGTAATTAACATCTGCCTTCACTAAAAGCAGGCTCCCATTATTTAATCAAATTAAAGCAGTGGGAAAGGCATGTTGCACTTTCAGGCAACATATTTGTCCTTTCTTGCTACCAGTTCTATCTGGACAAGAACACTTGATCATAGTTAATATTTCTGACCAGTCATTAGGTTTAGAACAATTAGGCTTGTTTCCTGCTAGTGCAAATAATGAAATCCCTGTCCAAAATTCAGAAACTGCCATCTACAAGAAAAGGGAGAAAGGCAGCCATGCTTGTCTCCTTTGTCTGTTACCAGGGAGAAATAATACATGCAATTGTCCTTGAACTGAGATACCAGCAACCTCTCTGCTGCCTTGGTAGAAGGGAGAAGCAAACTGCCCCCTTGCTAGCCTTGTGTGTGAAAGGGATTAATAACTAATGCACAAGGTACCAAATTGTTTCATCAGACATCTTCAAACCGGGTACCCATAATCTACCTTTGGGCCCTCTTAGCAACCCCTCAAGAGCTGCCTTACCCACTAGTGTGAGATTTGGGTGCTCAGACATGGACTTTAGCCTGAGTTCAATTTGTTCTTGGCACTAGGTGTCTTCACCACCATGGAGTTGGATGTACCTCACTAGAAGTCAAGCTGGTGCTGTCTGCTTTTGAAAAGAGAGCTAAATGGAGCTGATCCCTCTCAGGAGAGCTCTGTCTTACAAAATTGTATTTATCAGAATGTGGCGTGAGCAAGCCACAGGGCTGCTGATGGTATCATTTGTGAGATTCATTGCACGGACATTAGCAAAACTGCTGTGTAACTTCCTACCCAGCATAGTCTCCTGTCAGTGTGTTTGCACATCTGAAATACAGAAGGGAGCTAGAAGTGAGCATGTGACACAAGTCATGCGCAAATGGTCACCTCTCTTTGCAGTGAATTTGAGTCAGCCTGGATGTGCTAAATATTAATGAATGCATATGATCCATAATAACCTGCAATTTCATAGTGTGTAATTTTGGCCCATAAGCATGTGAAGAGAGAGATCTGCAGGATTGTGAAAATATCTTCTGTGACAGGAAAAACTTGCACTCTCACTCCATTCACCTTTTAACAGACCCACTTACTGGCGCCCAAAGGGCCTGATCCTGAGAGGCATGGACAGCCTGCACTCTTGTTCCTTTCAGAGGACCATACTAAGTTCAGAAAAATATTCTCTCACCTTCTGACAGAGGCCCATTGGTGCCAATGGGTTCTCTGTTCTTTACAAGCTGTCCCAGACCTGACAAACTCAGTACACCTAATACACCACTTTCACGGTATTTGTCCATGAGGGGTAGCATGTGAGGTCTCTACTGAAATCTTGTAATTTATCAATACTCATAATCATTGTGAGATGTGTGTATGGGTAATATTTAAGGAATAATGTAACTATATTGAGAATTATGCTTTATGGTGTTGGAGTAAAAGTTAGTCACTAGAGAATCACTTGTCTCAGTGAAGGGCCCATTAAGGTGGGAGGGCATTGTCACTCTTTCCTGGTTAGCTGGTGACATCATGCAAGGTTCAATTGTCTACCCTGGCCCTGTTCCAGAAGAGTCAATGGAAAACCACCAAAGACAACGACAAACAACCGAAACCACTTGGAGGTAAAAAGGAACATTATAGCAGACAGAGGATTGCGTTGTTTATGAATAAAGACACAAGCCTGGTTCAGTATATGAGAGAGTAGAGAGACCCGCTCTGGATCCATTCACCTGAGGAGACATTTTCTGGAGCGAGAGGTGTTCCATGAAAGTGTGGATCCTGGCTCCTGTGAAGCCAGTCAGCAACGCAACAGACTGAACTTTGGGGAGGAAAACCTACTTTATTAGATAAGAGAGGCAACTATTAATAAAGTGTAGGCCCTAGTTTGTGTATTATGTAGGGCTGTAAATTATTTGCAGTTAACTCACGCAATTAACTCAAAAAATGTAATTGCAATTAAAAAATTTAATCGTGATTAATCACAGTTTTAATCACACTGTTAAACAATAGAATACCAATTGAAATTTATTAAATATTTTGGATGCTTTTCTACGTTTTCATATATTGTTTTCTGAGTTGTAATTGAAATCAAAGTGTATATTTTTTATTACAAATATTGGCTCTGTAAAAATGATAGTAGTATTTTTCAGTTCACCTCATACAAGTACTGTGGTGCAATCTCTGTTGTGAAAGTGCAACTTACAAATATAGATTTTTGTTTTGTTACATAACTGCACCCCAAAAACAATGTAAAACTTGAGAGCCTACAAGTCCACTCAGTCCTACTTCTTGTTCCGCCAATCACTAAGACAGACAAGTTTGTTTACATTTACAGGAGATAATGCTGCCCTCTTCTTATTTACAATGTCACCTGACAGTGAGAACAAGTGTTCCCATGGAACTGTTGTAGTCGGCGTTGCAAGATATTTATGTGCCAGATGCACTAAAGATTCATATGTTCCTTCATGCTTCAACTGCCATTCCAGGAGACATGCATCCATGCAGATGACGGGTTCTGCTTGTTAACAATTCAAAGCAGAGGGGACGGACGCAGGTTCATTTTCATTATTGGAGTCAGATGCCACCAGCAGAAGGTTGATTTTCTTTTTTTGGTGGTTCGGGTTCCGTAGTTTCCACATTAGAGTGTTGCACTTTTAAGACTTCTGAAAGCATGCTCCATACCTCATCCCTCTCAGATTTTGGAAAGCACTTCAGATTCTTAAACCTTAGGTTGAGTGCTGTAGCTGTTTTGGAAATCTCACACTGGTACCTTCTTTGCATTTTGTCAAATCTGCAGTGAAGGTGTTCTTAAAATGAACATATGCTGGATCATCATCCGAGACTGCTATAACATGAAACATATGGCAGAATGCAGGTTAAACAGAGCAGGGGACGTACAGTTCTCCCCCAAGGAGTTCTGTCACAAATGTAATTAACGCTTTTTTTTTTTTTTTTTTTAACAAGTGTCATCAGCAAGGCAGCATGTCCTCTGGAAAGGTGACCAAAGCATGAAAGGGCATACAAATGTTTAGCATATCTGGTACGCAAATACCTTGCAATGCCGGCTACAAAAGTACCATGCAAAACACCTGTTCTCACTTTCTGGTGACATTGTAAATAAGAAGAGGGCAGCATTATCTACTGTAAGTGTAAACAAACTTGTTTGTCTTAGCGATTTGGCTGAACAAGAAGTAGGACTGAGTGGACTTTGTTTTATTTTTGAATGCAGGTTTTTGTACATAATTCCACATTTGTAAGTTCAACTTCCATGATAAAGAGATCGCACTACACTACTTATATTAGGTCAATTGAAAAATACAATTTTTTTTACAGTGCAAATACTTGTAATAAAAAATAAATATAAAGTGAACATTGTACACTTTGTGTTCTGTGTTGTAATTGAAATCAATATATTAGAAAATGTAGAAAACATCCAAAAATATTTAAATGAATGGTATTTTATTATTGTTTAACAGTGCAATTAATCGTGATTAATGTTTTTAATTGCTTGACAGCCGTAGTATTATGATTTGGTTTTGTATTGTAACCATTTTGTTTCCATTACTCTCTGGTTTCTAGTGGAGTCTCTATTCTTTCCTAAACCTATGCTTTCACGGGAGTGGTAAACTGGGGTAGCTGGCTCCTTTGAGGGCAGAGGATCTGAGATTCCTGTGAGTAGCCAGCATAAGGGGCTGGGTATCACAGGCGAATGCTTCAAGAGGACTAAGGTGCTCCTTTTGTTCACCTGCGAGGTAAAGACAGGCTGACAGAGCCCAGAGGGGAGTGCTTGAGTGGTTGACAGGCTGGTGATGTTAGGGAGCTGACACCCAGCTACCACAGGCAAGCCTCCTTCTCGCTAGAGGCTGGGGGCAGGAGGTGTAAATAGGTGATTCAGTCACGGGTATCCTGAACACTGTCACGCTCTCTCACCCTGTCCAACGGAGATACAATCCACTGTGTAAATAAGACCTACATGCACATGGGCAGCACATCATTTGGATTCTCCGAATCGGGCTTCACAAATCAGCATCCCATTAGGGTTCATGTGCCTTAATTAATGCTTTCATTTGGCGGCTGGTGTTGTGCAGTGAGTGCTCACTGCACAATTTCCCCATAGAAAACCACAGTTTCCTTTTATGCTGAAACTCCCAAAATACATCCAAGTGACATAGCTACTACTGGGGGTTCTTGTGCTGGTGTCCGTGCTGGGGAGAACGCTAGATCAGAAGCTCCCTTGCAAACTATGGGAGAGTAGCCATCTGGAGCTTTGGAGATGCTGAAGCTGCTCTTTCGCACCAAACCAAGGATCCAGGAGGCAAGTGTAGTGGTCTCTTTATCAGCTCTGTTTTCAGTATCATGTTTTCTTTTTCACAGGATCAAAGGCCGGAAGTCAGTGACTTGCAAGACTCTAGAGCTGGCCAGGCTGCATTTAATTTACTGTATTATGTATTCTCTTTTGAAAGGGCCTTTCTGTGATAAAGGCCATGGCGTCCTCTCCTGAGGACTCGCTTCTCTGTACTGTCAGAGTTTGGGAGTGGCTTGGAACATGAGCATGATTGAAGCAACAGTGGAACAAAAATTATGGTCCTTGATGCATGAAAGCAGGATGCAGAAAACATAACACTAAATAACCTCTAATTCTCGCCACCTGTTTCAAACGTTCAGACTCAAATATATCAACTATCAAGGTTATAAAACACACACGTGGTCTTTTGCCACTTTTTTGTTTCTAAAACTTTCTATAAAGGAGAGAGAGAGGTCAGAGTGCATTTTGAACTGTATCTGTGGGAAGAGACGACAAATATCCTGAGATTCTTGCAGTACAAACTGTTCTAGGCTTGACTAAGGGATCTGCTTAGTTCTAAAGCAGCCCCGAGATGTTTCAGTTCAAAAGAAACTGTCTCCTCCTCTCAGACTTGCAGTAACTTCCTGGTTTCAAACCTGACTGACTGGGTGAGGAGGAGTATTGCGGGAACAGCAGCAAATCCTAATCCCTCACTCACATGGGGGATCTATGTAAATGACTTCTCTTGAATTTGTAGAAGGCTGCAAAATATTCTACTTAGAGATGCCAGTTTTGGTTGGATCTATTCCTGGAGATCTCATCACTTGACATAATCTTTAATTGAAGATTAGTCTTTAATTTCTGGACACTCCCAGGCAATCCTGGAGGGTTGGCAACCCTAATTCCGCTGCAGTCCCATGACAATGCAGCCTGTCTCTTGTGTGAGGTAGTGTGCATAGTTCGCAGGGGCTCCACTCTACTAAGGGAGACTTGGTTTAAAAAAAACGTGTTCCCAGCTGAACACATTGCTCAAGGAACGTGGTCAGAGCAAAGGATTAAGGTATCATGAGAAGAGTTGTACAAGAGCTGTTCCATCACCAACGTGCGTGACTGTCACCTCTGCATCTTTCCTTATTTGTAAATGGGGGACAATGTTGGTTCATGCGTGGCTATTGTGAGGCTTTGAAGCACCTAATGGAAGTTAGTGAAAGGCTCTGGCGGCGATTGTTTGTTTTTTCTTCAGCTGTGAATGGCAGCTCTTGGCCAGGGCATAGAATTTGTGCCATCATGGCAGAGGGTGGGCGGGTCAGTCTCTTCCCTGCGAGTACGTCTGCACTTCAAGGATATCTACTTGTGCTGGGTCGGTGAGCGGTAGTGTGTGGAAAATAGCGTGGTGGCAATGGCACAGGTGGTGGGAGAAGCTAGGGAACTCGGCCTTTCTACTGCTGTGCCAAGCAGCTGTAGTAATGGGGTCATGTGGGGGAGAGGTGAACACAAGGCCCCATACCCTGTATTCCGCTTCTTCCAGGCTTAGAATGTCTCCTTTTATTCAAATTTTGGTGAAGTTCCGCCAGAGCTTATTTTTTCTCATATCCCCTTCGCAGCCATTATTTACTTTCAGATTTTTTGACAGTAATACTGTTTATGGGTGCAGAGTTGGGGAGATTTCTCCTTTCGACCTGTGTTCAGAGGACCTTGGAACTGTAACTCCGATTATCTAAAATGCTGGGCCACAAGCGCCCTCACCCCCAACCCTGTGACACTACCTAACCGCATCAAGAGAAAGCAGAAGTAGCATTCGAGTGTCTCTTTAAAAAACACATGTGGCCACACTAGAGGAGGCTCCACCTAATCTGCAGCTTGAGAATTAAGCCCCACAGAGGGAAATGCACCACATCTGGGGGATTTTTTTATTTAAACTTCAGGTCAGCCTCTCAAAGCTGGCTGAAAAAGCACCCAGCTGCGATAGTGAATCCAGATGTATATGAGTTAACCTGTTGGAGATACAACAGGCTTTGGGATCTAATCTCTAACCTTCCAGAAATCAGGCTCTTCAAATGTAACCATCTTGTCTGAAATCTGTCTACCAGTGTTTCTGTGGGGGCGGAGCAGAAGGAACAGCTTTTGAAGCAGGGCATGGTTAAACCTTCCTCAAACAGTTACATTCTCTGTCTCTCTCTCTCTCTCTCTCTCTCAACAAAAGAAGGCTGCCTAGAACTCGATGAGCAACAGGTTAAAAGACAATTGGATGAGTACTTTTCATGTCACCCTTTGAGATGAAATACAATAACTGGGCTGGAAACAGACCACGACACAGGGGCTGGACCTACTCTCTTCCTGCAAGATGTGATGCCCTGTTTGCTTGTCTGTATTCCTATTAGCTGGTTTAGGAGCCCTGATTCCCACTCAGATGAAAACCCATTTCTCAGCTGGTAAGAGCTGAGCAAGAGTCGAGATCCCAATTTCTGTCGTTACCCTGAATGTCAAATCAGTGTAACTCTACCAAAGCAGAGAGCTGCTGTGGAGTTACACCATGTGTGGCTGAGAACAGAACTTGGTCCTGCCCCTGGGCAACCAGCCCCTTTAAGGGAAAGTAGAACCAGCCCCGCCTGTGCCATAATTAGCTTCCCCCCAGCCTAAGAGGGGGACTAACTATGACATGGGTGAGGCTGGCCCCATTTTCCTTTAAAGAGGCCAGTCGCCCGGTGAAGACCTAGGAACTAAACTCTTTCCCCATAGCCGTAGTGATCCTGTGACCTTTGGAGGCATGCAGAATTCGCTTCTGATGTTCACTCCCCTCTCCCACCTGCTGTGCAAACAAGTCTATAAAGAACTGTTAAATCTACTGGACCCTTCTTTCCTGGCAGTATCAGCACAGCTCTGAATTGCCTCTTGGGAGGGATGTTACTGGGGGCACTGTCTCGTGACTTTGTAAATAGCTTGCCTGCTTCTATTAAACAAATACATGAGGAAAATGTTAACTGAGCATCACAGACCTTTTGTACTGACACTCATTTGCTGTTCCACAGGCAAAATCAGACATATCTTGGATAGAGAAAGACGTTGTAGACTCAGCAGATAAGGTAAGAGAGCCCATTGCAAACACATGGCTTGAGAAGACTTGTTTTTTAATTCACACTTTGTCGTATGACAAGATTCTCTGACCGTTTATTACAGTATAGGATTTGAGTTGTGAATCATTCTCTCCTCCAACACCTGTGCTAGCTTAGCACACCATTAACACTGTCTGAACTGTACTTGTGAACTTCAGCAAAATCAGACACACAAGCAGGTGTTGGCAATGTGCACGAGTCCCTCTCTGAAAGGTCTTTTATGGTACGTGTCTACTGGCCAAATCACAGAGCTGCTAATATGGAAGGCAGACAGACATGAGTCACTCATTCATGTGACCTCGTGATCATGTCTTCAGCCTCTTCCAGCCCCTCCAATGTTGTAGTCATCAACTGTTGTACTCTCATTGTCTTTGGGGGCACAAGGCGCCATTTTGTGTGGTTGTTAAGGCACTCTGCCCATCTTTTCCTCTGTATTATGTATTATTCTCCAATAAGCTAGTTGCCCTGGGAGGGAAGAAGATTGCATTTGTATCCATCCTAACAGTTTAGCATAGAGTGACCAGACAGCAAGTGTGAAAAATCGGGACGGGAGTGGGAGATAATAGGCACCTATATAAGACAAAGGCCCAAATATTTGGGCTGACCCTATAAAATCAGGACATCTGGTCACCCTAGTTTAGCAGTAACTGTTCACATTCAGTTGTTGAGCAGCGCGATGGCTACTGTGTCCACCAGAAATAACTGACTCAATGCAACCCTTAGTCATTCTTGACACTCTCTCTTTATAATTACCTAGCAGGTCGATCTAGTAGATCTCTTTACGAAGGAGGTCAGTGTCATTAACTTCATTTTACAGATGTTGAGTGCAAACTCTGGCCTTGATTCCTGCTCACACTCTGGCCCTAGCAGAATAAAGTAGTGTAAATCCGAATCCGGCACCTAGACTTTACTCCTGATAGCTACTGGACTGTAGCACAGTATACCTAGCTATTGCCCTTTGCTTGGAATCTTTCCTACTGAACCTGCTGTCCTGCACCCCAACTCCTCTACCTGTTGTATCTTTTGGGGGCAGAGCCCATCTTGGTCTGACTCACTTCTACAGCATGTAGCACAATGGGGCCCTCATCCCTGACTGGTGTTAACGCAACATAAATAACAGTCATTTCCTACTTTCATTATCAGTTACCAAAAAGCGTGGTTTGTGGATGGTGAGGAGCAGAAAGGTCAGAAGTAGTCATAGGCTCAAACTAAAATCCCAGCTCCAAACACCCCCAGCGCCTGGGGGTATTTCCAGAAGTGAACGGAGACAGGCTCATGTCTTATTGCAAGCGAGGCTAGTTTTAAAGCAAAAAAACCAGAGAAACGTAACTGGAGGGAATAACTCCATGCTCACTTAGCCCAGCATGCGGGACTATGAAAAGGGAACATAGAGAAGAGGGAGTGGGAAAGGAGCCTGGTGATTTGTTTTTTAAATCAGAACAATCGCTCCCATCCTGTAAGTGAATTTGGACAATGATGGGATGAAAGAGCTACTCTGTCTGCCACAACGATCTTGTTAATTTCTATTCTGTCCCTGTTTGCAGCTCCCTGAGCTGTGGTCTCTGCAGAACCATGGCTTGTTGGTTACTTATAATCTCCATAGGTGCCTTACAAATATCATAGATATGATTTCAGGAAGAGATTAGGCAAAGCCACCTCCCCTGTGATAGAAGGCATCCTCTTGGCTGTGCAAGAGTTGTACGTGTGGAAATCTAAGGACCAAATTTATCTCTGAATTCAGTGTGGTTATATGCCCTAGGGAAGTAACCCCCAGGATCAATCTGATACTAAATTCTCTTCTCCGTGCTCAATCAGAGGGGCAAAGATGCATTTGCAGATCTTCCAGGCAGTATCGCTGTTCAGGCTCTTCTGAATGTGGGGCTTTTATCTCTTGTTCAAAATGTAAATAACTCTTCAAAATATTCCCCCTTTGTGGGAGTTCCCACATAAACTCAGACTACCTAGAGTAGACCCTGCGGGGTCTAGCACACGGAGAGAGAGAGAGAGAGTCTTCTCTGAATAGAGAGGAGTCAGATCTGAGAGAGAGTGTGAGGTGCTGAGAGTGGGAGTGTTAACCTGCTTAGCTGTGCGAGTCAGAGACTGCTGCCTTCACTGCTCATCTGCCAGTGGGGCTTTAACCACCTGCAGCTCCTCCAGCCTGCGACTCTAAAACCTGAAGCCTGTCTCAAGTCCTCCATGGAGCAGTGTGTATTCCAGCAGCCTGCCATGCTCCCCTAGAGCCCCTGGTAACTGGGGATGTGCCATGCTGAACGGGATGGACCATGGAGAGGGACCCCAAGCTTCCTCGCATCTGTGCCTTTCTCACACTGTGGCTGCACAGGAAACACCGAGCGAAACCCTGCAGCCTGCAACTGCCTTCCCCTGGCCAGCTCTCCAGCTCGGTTAGTACTGCAGCTAGCTTGCTGGAGGACGCTCTGGCTTCAGCCTGTGTTTGTAACTGCTCAGTTCAACAGAACTGATGTTGGTTGGGTTAACAGTTGCTGCAATTTGGGGATGCAGCTTTCTGGGTCATCCCTCTTTCCTGCAGGGTAACTTTGGCTTAATCGCATTGGAGAAGGAAAGTTCCTTCACCCAGGTATAAAGCCGGTTAATGCTACGATCAGTGTGGTGATAATGCACTTCTCTGGCTGCTGCGATTGTTCCTACTGGCCAATGTTGTGACTTGCTTATTATACCTGCTGCTTGTCTGGTTTGCAACTGAACAAGTTATGGAATCTGATCTTCTGACTAATGCTCTAAACAGTCATGATGTTGTCTTTCTTGCGGTAGTTTTGTAGGTTAATGGACTAGGCAGGCAAAAACATTTTAAACGCTTTTTTTTTTTTTTTTTTTTTTTAAATACAGGAGCAGTTAGCTGAACTCTAAAGCTTCATCTCAAAATGTGATCAATTTCGGTCTCCTTGCAAATATCAACTTTTTTCCTAGTTCGTATATTCAGTGACAGCTTTAGTTGCCAGACTATGCAAATCTTTCACTGCCTGATAGCCTTGAGAGCACAAGTATAGCAGTGAAAACCCATCTAGAACTAGATAAATTGGGGCTTATTGTTGGCTAAATGTCGTGAAGTTCAGATCATTCGTACAATTGTACTGTACCTCCTTTGGAAGAACTTGGAACACCAGCTAATGGGTGTACATGGAACTGTTCCTACTATAGTGAGTCCCTCAGTTATAATGAAGGAATATAGAGGAGCAAAAATGCCTGTGTGTAAAGGAAATATTCATTTAAAATGGATCTACCAGGCAGACAATATAACTTAGTAGTAAACTTAACCTAACCCAATCAATGTGAATAGTTTTTTTCCTTGCTGTTTTCATGAAACCCCTGTTTTTCTTTCTCTTCTACAATGGAGCCTAACTTTAAAACTACTTCCTTGATGTTGAACTGGGTCTTTAAGCTGTCCTGAATTCTGGCTATTTCTTCATTCTTTTGTGTTAATGAGAACGCTGTTGGCCTTTTCTTTTTTCCTTATGAACAGCAAATTGTACTGCTGAGGTCTAGAAAAGTGACTGTGGCCACAAAAATAATGTGCTGGAAATGAAACTCTCTACAGCCTGATAAAATAGACTTGTCAGAACAGTGTGTGTTCAGCCCTAATACTCCTAGAGTGCAGGCTTTCTCCAGTACCTTTCATGACATTCCCCAAATAGCTTGGTATTTCTGGGTCCTTTCGCAGGTTGGTTGAGTGTCATGCTTTAGCAACTGGGGGATATAATGTCACGGGGGCCCCTTTTTCTATTCAGTCCAAACCAGGTTGACAATGATGTAAAGCTGTTCCTAGAGAATGGTTTTTTTCATTGGCATGGGAAAGGAGTTGGTGATTCAATCCTTAGTGGACAGCTGCCAGCAATGTAAAAACCACAAACTCCGTTGACCATCTTATGGACTGTCTCTGCATAGAAACTTAGGACGAGTTATGGAGACAATACCTTTCTTGCCTCTAGTTTGCTCCTTCCAGAACAGGGATGAGACAGGCAAGAGAATGTTGGGGAAGTTAGTCCTGCTGCTACTCTTGCTGGACCTGTTTTATGGGTATAGGCTTCAGTTGGTACCAGAATTCAGTGTCTGCTGTTGGTTTTGAGAGAACCGAGCTGCCAAATAATATGAAAACAAAGGCACTTCCTAGTCTAGAGAAAACAAAGCTCATGAGCTAAAAAGAAAAGGCTGCACTACTTCAGGTAGGCAACCACATCCTTGTGTGCATCTCCCCGTTTCCGGAGAACCTTTTTCAGAGAGGGTGGAGGTAGCTCTGGTAAGGAAAGCAAGCCAGTGCCTAAACTACATGGCAGCTCCATCCTCTCGGGTGGTGGTTAAACTTTATTTAAATACTGTTCTATTTAAAACCTCTAGGGACTAAACTGTACAAAAGTGGATTTTTCCATAGGGTAGAATTGTTGTTTCTAAATCTTAGTCAAGATGTTAAGTCAACTAAAAAGTATTAAGAAGTCAGGGCCGCTTTTAAATCCAGTATCTTTGAGCCCTGTTGTAGATTGGGTCTTCAGTGTGCTCCAGAACGTAATTCCCAGACCAGAGGTCCAGCTTGTTGAGTTTCCATATGCTGGAGAATCTCAGGTGGAGCCGTGCAAATACAGATTTTCTGGTTCACTGACAATTCTGAAAAATCAAAAACAAATTTAAAAAAATGGAGAGTCAAACAATATTTTTTGTTTTAGGTTTTGAGAAATTTTAAACATTTTTGACATTTGTTAAAATTAATGGAAATTTTGAAACAGTAATTTCAAAATAAAATGGAAATGTTTTTTGTTTAGAAAATGTCAAAACAGTGTTTTGGAGGGCAGGCTTTGACATTTTACAGTTTAGTCCCCTTCTTTCACTGGAACAATTCTGAAAAATCATCATAAAATATTTTGGTGTTGCCAGATCTCCATTTATTTTTATTTTTTTTTGATCCCAAAAAAGATGTTTTTAGTCAAGTTTTGCCTGGATCTAGTATTGGGTGCTTTGTTTATTTTAAAAAAATAATTATAAAGTCATTTGACTATAAGGAAAACTCCTTCCTGTTCCCAAGGTAGTTAATGACTGGCTGCTTTGAAGCATGAATGCTTATACCTCTCTTTGGAGATGTTCTGATTCATACAAATGTCTTGGGCTTTTTAAATTGAGCTAAACTCTTGACCTCGGTCTTGTGGCAGGGAGTTCCATCAGACATTTTGTTTGAGAGGTGGAGAGGGACGTGTTAAATGTTGTTGTCCTTTTTAATGTCCTTTGTTGCCCTGTGTTCTGTCTTTTTTGAAAAAAAAGGTAAATGGAAGGTAGTGACTTACCTTCCTTCCACCTTTCATTAGTCTCTGATCATGTCTGCTCTTGAGCTCAGCAAAAGAATGTATTTAAACAAACCATGTGTCAGATACAGACGTTGGCTTCTCTATCTCCCAGAAGAGCTGAGGCTGTAAAAAAGCGTCCTTATGTGCTGAAGATGCACTAAGACTCCTGTGACAGAGCTACTCAGATTGCTGAGCAGATGGGGTTCTGTGTGTCTGACTTGCCAGCCACGTCCTTGTTGTATGACAACAATGCCGTGTGTTGGGATTTTTAGTAGTATAAACATTGCCACTATTGCTTTAAAAAAATTGCTTTCAAAACTCTTATGAAATGCAGTTCAAAGAAACTGAACTCTGTTCGTTGGCTAGAAGCAAAGGAGTGTGGCGTTTGATAAGAGCCTAGCACCTTACAAATATTTCACTCTATTTGCTGAAGTCCTTCTAGTGATTTTGCTCTGGAAGTTGCAAGCAGGAGGTGCTTGTGTTGTGGGATCAGTTCTGGTTCCCAGGAGCTTGTAATTGTACTTGAACGGATGGGGCTTTTCCTCCACTCTAGAGGTTAGTCTTCCTCATCCATGTGTTTTTTATTTCAGGATGAAGGTATCGTGAAAGAAATTAACATCACACACCATGTGAAGGAAGGCTCTGAGAAGGCTGATCCTTCACAGTTTGAACTTCTCAAAGTTCTGGGCCAAGGCTCTTTTGGCAAAGTGAGTTTGCTTCCTACTGTATATTTTTATGTCAGTTAAATCTATTTTGGGGCCAGGATGATGGGTGAAGTGCATGATTCCCACCAGCTCATAGCTGGAATAACAACTTGATTGAGTTTCTTCTGAGACCGGATGCTGCTGCAGGTGCAATCTGCTCCTAGAAGTCCACTCTTGCAGTCCTTGTGCATGCAGTGCTCCAATGGGCTCTATATGAGCTCTGACAATGAAGAGGGTGGAAGGAGAGATCTTTGCTTATAAATGTAGTAGGGCTGTCAAGCAATTTAAAAAAATTAATCACAATTAATCGCACTGTCAGTAATAAATACCATTTATTTAAATATTTTTGCATATTTTCTACATTTTCAAATATATTGATTTCAATTACAACACAATACAAAGTGTACAGTGCTCATTTGATAATTAGTTATTTTTATTACAAGTATTTGCACTGTAAAATAAAAAGAAATAGTATTTTTCAATTCACCTATTACAAGTACTGTATACAATTGCTTTATCATGAAAGTCGAACTTACAAATGTAGAATTATGTACAAAAAAACTGCATTCAAAAATAAACCAGTGTAAAATTTTAGAGCCTGCAACTCCACTCAGTCCTACTTCTTGTTCCACCAATTACTCAGACAAACAAGTTCGTTTACATTTACAGGAGATAGGGCTGCCTGCTTCTTGTTTACAGCGTCACCTGAAAGTGAGAACAGGCGTTCTCATGGCACTGTTGTAGCCGGTGTCGCAAGATATTTACGTGCCAGATGTGCTAAAGATTCATATGTCCCTTCGTTCTTCAGCCACCAGTCCACGGGACATATGTCCATGCTGATGACGGATTCTGCTCTATAACAATCCACATCAGTGTGGATCAAAGCACGTTCATTTTCGTTATCTGAGTCAGATGCCACCAGCAGAAGGTTGATTTTCTTTTTTGGTAGTTTGAGTTATTTAGTTTCTGCATCGGAGTGTTTCTCTTAGAAGACTTTTGAAAGCATGCTCCACACCTCGTCCCTCTCAGATTTTGAAAGGTGCTTCAGATTCTTAAACCTTGGGTTAAGTGCTGTAGCTATTTTTAGAAATCTCACATTGGTACCTTCTTTGTGTCTTGTGAAATCTGCTGTGAAAGTGTTCTTAAAATGAACAACAAGTGCTGGGTCATCATCTGAGACTATTTATAACATGAAATATATGGCAGAGTGCAGGTAAAACAGCAGGGAACGTACAGTTCTCCTCCAAGGAGTTCAGTCACAAATTTAATGAACGCATTATTTTTTTTAATGAGCATCATCAGCGTGGAAGTATGTCCTCTGGAATGGTGGCTAAAGCGAAGGGCCATATGAATGTTTAGTATATCTGGTACGTAAATACCTTGCATTGCCAGCCAGAAAAGTGCCATGCAAATGCCTGTTCTCACTTTCTGGTGACACTGTAAATAAGAAGAGAGCAGCATTAGCTCCTGTAAATGTAAACAAACTTGTTTGTCTTGGTGATTGGCTGAACAAGAAGTAAGACTGAGTGGACTTGTAGGCTCTGAAGTTTTACATTGTTTTGTTTTTGGGGTGCAGTTATGTAACAAAACAAAAATCTACATTTGTACAAAACAAAAAATGTACATTTGCACTTTCACGACAAAGAGATTGCACTACAGTACTTAAGTGAATTGAAAAATACTATTTCTTTTCATTTTTTATAGTGCAAATATTTGTAATAAAAAATATACACTTTTATTTCAATCACAACGCAGAATACAACATGTATGAAAATGTAGAAAACATTCAAAATATTTAATAAATTTCAGTTGGTATTTTATTGTTTAACAGTGCGATTAAAACTGTGATTAATCATGATTTAATTTTTTTGAGTTAATTGCATGAGTTAACTGCAATTAATCTACAGCCCTACAATGTAGGTATTCCACATGGCAAAGCAACATCCAGCTGCTCTCCGATTGGCTCTCTAGGCATGTGACTGGATAAAGAGAATTTGGGGATTCTCTGTTACTCTCCCCACCCTCCTCTCTTAGATTACTCTGTATACGGGTGACTATGCAAGGCTTCCTCTCACTTGTACGCATGGTCTTCTTTTTTTTTATCCTTTATGGAGCGGGAGGGAAATGGCACCTAAACTCTCTTCTCTTTCAACCTATGAATAATCCATATCTAAAAACAATCTGCTGCATACAGTCTTGAGACTGGCCAGTATTGCATTGGTCAATAGCCTGGATATCTCCACGGGTCACTGAGGATCAGACTAGGATTCTGAGCTCCATTGCTCCTGCTGCCAAGAGAAGTGGCCACTCTCTGATAATGAGGCCCCATTTCCCTGTCTGGATCCAGCCAGTGTTGTTTATGAGGACTTGGAAAGGAAGGGGAAGCTGCGAGGGATGGCATTAATCATGAATACCTGGAAGTCAGTCTTGCTGCCAAATCCACTTGGGTACTCCCTGTTTCTGATATAGTCTGACATGGTACCAGGGCTGGATCCTTGGTATTGGGGAGAGGCTTTTTTTTTTTCTTTCTTTCTTAATAAGTATTGCTTTCAGTTGTGATGGTTGGAGGAAAAAGGGTATGGTGAGCAGAGGCAGGAGTGCTCTAAGGGCAAGCTTGCTTTGGAGATGGGGAGCAGAAAGGGTGAAGCATCAAAATACCCTCCCCAGGAGACTCTGGAAACCTGTAGGCTTTTGTTTGTGGAGCTCAAAGCGGTGAACTTGTTGATCCTGTAGTTCACTGCTGTTCTGGAGTCGTGTGGGGGTTTATTTGCTATTATGCAGTAAAATTCTATCCAGACGACTTTAGTAACAAGTTGATCTCTCCTCCTGTGTATGCAGGTCTTTTTAGTAAGAAAAATCACCCCACCCGACAACGGCCATCTCTATGCCATGAAGGTCCTGAAGAAAGCAACCTTGAAAGGTGAGAAGAGCTTTCCATGTGCTGATCCACATCTGCATCCCCTAAATGGAATGAGAAGTTGTGCTGGGAAAACTCTGCACCATTCTGTAGTGATGCACCCATATCTCCCCACAGCTGACTGACTGAGCTGGGAGAGAGTAATTCAACGCTGCTTCAAGAAAGAAAGTCTCTTCAGAGCTGGGAATGGGGAAATGTGTAGCTCAGGCGAGAGCTAGTGAAGCCATTAGGCTGCAGGCAGAGCCCTATAGTTGGTGTCAGGGTCACAGTGCTGTTCCGAAGTGTTTGAACTGTGCATCTCTCTCCACAGTGCGCGATCGCGTACGGACAAAAATGGAAAGGGACATCTTAGCTGATGTGAACCATCCCTTTGTGGTGAAACTGCACTATGGTGAGTACACAGCTAACTTCAGGCCAGAGGAATGGCAGAGCCAGTGGGTGGCAACAACCCTGAATAGTTTCTAACTGTCCATGAGCACTACCCACTATGCACTACTGCAGATGCAGTGCATTGCCTGTGGGAGGTGTGCCCTAGGTGTCCAGCGACAGATTCTTGTTGAATGTGCTCAAAGCATTTTTCTCAAATACTGTCTGGAAGGGTTATGCCAATAGCAGTAATGTGGGAGGAGCCTTTATCTGTCAAGTAGCCCCTGTTCCCCTTTCTTCCTAGATTGTCCAGTTGTCTTTCTAAGCACAATCTCCCTAAAAATGAACTCTTCCTCTAATAGGATCTTGGTCCCATGCCCTGCCTGGTTATTGAATAGGAAAATAGAATAACACAGGAGAAGAGGATGAATTTTAAACCCTTGGGCTTTGTGTGTTCAGTGCAGTTCTGTCTAAGCACAGAAGAGCAGGCGTAGCAGATGCACCAGAATTTGTTCCCTTTTTTAAAGCTTAGTTTTGTCTTTTCCATGCAGCCCCTTGGACCTGATCTCCCCTCCCTTCCATTCCCCACCCTCCCTCCTAAGTTCAGAATTCTGAGCTCTCCATTGTGAGTGGCTCCAGAGGCAGCTGGTGCTTCAGTTACCAAAACAGCAAGGGGGATTTAAGAAGGCAGAATAACAACGCATGCTGGAATTTGTCCCCAGGGTTAAAACTCCTACTCCTAGAAAAGGTATTGTGGGAAATTTATGCAGTACAGTGGTTGGCACCTCTTATTTCTCCTGTGCAAAAACAGCTCTTTCAGTAAGTCACTGCCTCCTAGCAGCATGCATTGATTGGGCACCAATTTCAAGGGAAGAATGCCACCTACTCAATCACCAATGCCAATTCCTGCGATGCCTAAGTGTTCTTGGTGATCTCCCATCCCAGTGCTGACTTTGCAGGTGATCTCATTTTGACACCCAGTCACTAGCCATATCTGTATTAAGCCTAGTGGGAATGTGGGGCATCTGGAAATCTAAAGCCACCCAGCTTTGGGTGGTATCTGACATTGCCAAGCAGTCAAGGATAGAAGGGGACTGATTCCTGCTCTGGCCTCTGTTTCAGCATTCCAGACAGAGGGCAAGCTCTATCTCATCTTGGATTTCCTGAGAGGAGGAGATCTCTTCACTCGGCTTTCCAAAGAGGTGAGCATGCCTTGGGATCTTGCTGTGCTGTTTATGGTGCATGCGTGTTCAGCTCTACCAGCGTAGGCAATAGTGGGTGCCTATTGTAGAGGACAACTGGTATTTGGAGCATTGTTCTCCAACTCATCAGAACAGAAAACAGTGGCTACATAGGTGAGGTGAGCCCTGATTAGCTACTGCTATCTCTCTTGCTGTGTAAAGTGACAGAGATGGGAACCAGGAACTCCCTTTCTCTGTCCTGCTGCAATGTAGAGGCTTAAACTGATTTGCTTCTATCGAGGAGGAGCGGGCAAGGAAGGAGGCTAGGGATGGGAAATTTAATCTGCAAATTGAAGTGACAGATAAAGATAATTGGAGAACAATAGCTGATGTAAATGAAGATCCTAAATTAACATCAGCTCACTGCTTAGCAACCTCTAATTGTGCTGTTTAATCTCAGAGTAGCAGGAAATACAAGTCTGAAGGGGTGAGTGGCTGGGTATGTTGGGGAGGGATGTTTGGGATGGGGAACAACTTCATGGTATGTTCTTGGGAGGCTGATTTTCTTATAACCAAGGTGTCTGTCTCTCTTCTGTCCCTCAGGTAATGTTCACTGAGGAAGATGTGAAGTTCTACCTAGCTGAGCTGGCTCTGGGGCTTGATCATTTACACAGCCTGGGAATCCTATACCGAGACCTCAAACCAGAGAAGTATGTATAGCAGAACCTTAGGCTGCCTCTGATTTAATGACAAAGCACTGGGCCAGCTCTCCTGCAGCTCAGTCTCATGTCTGTAGTCTTTAAATGCCAAAGCATCCTCCTGTTAAGCTGAGAAATGCACGTGGGCTGGAGTAATGAGTAGCAGTAGCCTAAATCTCTTGTGTGGAAAGAGAGAAGGAGAATAATGCTCTAGCTTTCTCCTTTCCTTCCTAGGCAGTCGGGCTGGGAACACTGCACAGCAGCTTGCCCTCTCCTGGGCTAAGAGCAATGAACTATATACGGCCATATAGTGAGCAATGAACAGTCCTCCAGTGGAGGGGCTATGCAAAACACAGGGCCTCTGCAGAGATACACATCACTTGTGCAAGTGAATAGTCCTTGCTCAGAAAACATTTGGGACCAAGTTCACGTGAAGCCTGAGGGTTGGGCTCAGAGTCTTGCACATCACACCAGATGACATAGATGCAGTCAGAGAGAGAGAGCGAAACAGACCAAGATGGATTTCAGGGGAGCATGGAATAGTAGGGTAGTTGTTTCTGTCAATAACAGACTTCTTTTTAAGCTTTGCTTTTTCTTGCTGACCCAAGGACTCTGATTCTGTATTCTAGCTGACTGAAATGCTGGCTTGCTTGGCAAATAATAGGGATACTCCAAAGAGACTGTATAAAGGCTCGGGCATCAAACACCCCCCCAGCCCCCGTAGAGCCATCAAAGGAAAAGTAGGGGTTCTCCAAATCTCCTCTGCTGTAATACTTACAAAAACTTAACAATTAAGTTGCGGGTGTGCTGGGGCAGCTGCCTGTCATGCCAACCAGTGTTGTCTCATTGATTCCTTGTAGTCCTCGCTCTGTCCATCTGTTGTTTCTTGTCTTTATACTTACATTGTAAGCTCTTCGGGGCAGGGATGTCTCTTTGTTCTGTGTTTGTACAATGCCTAGCACATTGAGTTCCTGATCCAGGATTGGGGCTCCAAGGTGCTACGGTATTGCAAATAATGGAGTCCTTGAACAAAGCATCCCTGTTAGGAGGGAGAGTGTAAGTGGCTGGAGGAAAATGGGCCATTCTCTTTGCGTCGTACATCTTGATGAAAGGGCTAAACCATCGGGGCTGAAAGTGGTGGCACTAAGATCTGTTTCTGGGGTTCTTAAAGCTTTTTAACTAGCCTCTCAGGAGCAGAAATAAGTGCTGTTTCACTTGTTAGTATCTCTGTTATGGTAATGATCATTGGTGTTTACACACCTGTCTCTCCTCTCCCTCTTATAGCATCCTGTTGGATGAAGAAGGACACATCAAACTCACAGGTAAGGTGACTCCAAAAATCTTGCACTACAGCAGACTTGCAACTTGAGATACAGGCATTCTTCCATGCCTGTGCTCTGTTTGTAGAAAGTGGATGTATGTTCATGTTTTTTTCTCTTTTGCATAGATTTTGGTTTGAGTAAAGAAGCTATTGACCATGAGAAGAAAGCGTATTCCTTCTGTGGGACAGTGGAATATATGGCACCAGAAGTTGTGAATCGTCAGGGCCATACCCACAGCGCTGACTGGTGGTCATATGGTGTATTAATGGTATGGTATCTAACTAGCATGTTTGAAGGCTAATTTTATGGTGGATCTTTAAATGGTAGCTCTGGAGAGATGATGCAGTAGTTCTTGCATTATACTGTATCTCTAACAGAGAACTATTGAACTAGGAAAGATCTAATAATCACTCCAATGTTTTCAAGCTCCCATATACGTTACTCTGCCCAAAGCAATCAGTAGTGAAGTGTAACGAATGTCACAGGGATCAGCTACTTCATAGCTGTTCCATGTAGAATTTAGATAGTTTCTGACAGTCTCTCACGACTGTCACATTTTGTCTCATTTAAGACAGCTTAAGTTTCCTGTTAAGATACTTTCATTTCAGACTGGAAGTGATGCTAGTGTTTCTTGTATGGATCTGGAGCTGCCACCTGGTGGTCATTCAATCCATGGCCTTTCAGCTCTATGGTGTTTGAAAGACTATAAATTACCATTAACCATATCAAGGTTCAGTCTTAAAGCATATTAGGATCTGCTGCCCCTAGAAACTCTCACTCAATCATTTAACCTTCTCTCTTGTTCTTCTTTCTAGTTTGAGATGCTCACTGGCTCCCTGCCGTTCCAGGGAAAAGACCGTAAGGAGACAATGACATTCATTCTCAAGTAAGAGGAGTTATTCTTCAGTGTCTCTGCAGGGGAAAGCTTGCTGCTCTGCTTCTAGGATAGGTTGACCAGATGTCCTAATTGTATAGGGACAGTCCCAATATTGAGCGCTTTGTCTTATGTAGGCTCCTATTACTTCTCACCTCCATCCTGATTTTTCATACTTGGTATCTGGTCACTCTACGCTAGGACGTCAGGAATTTTGCATCCTGGGGGTTATTACAGTTTAATGGCATTAATTTGCAAGTATTTCTATAAACAGACTTACGGTGGGCACAGTGTTAAAATGCTGAGCAAAAAACTGACTCTGTCTCACATGCTGCAAGGAAAGACGTGGAAAGCTAGGTGGCAGATGAGCTGCAGTCAGCACCTGTTTGCTTGTTTGACTTACTCATAGTTAATTACACCATTATTTTTTCTTTCCAGAGCAAAGCTGGGCATGCCTCAGTTCCTGAGCTCCGAAGCACAGAGTCTCCTGCGAGCCCTTTTCAAAAGGAATCCAGCCAACAGATTAGGTAAGACATCCGGTGTTGCATTGTTTCTGGGAGCTCCAGGTGCAACATCGTGGCTCCTATTGTCCAAGTGGGTCAGATACATTTGGATTTTGGCTAGGTTCTCCCGCATATCTCAGCACAGCTTGATTCCCGGTAATATCTGGTCACACTGCACAGTGGATTATAACCTTGCTTACTTCGTTAGCAGTGGAGTGGGTATATACAGTAGCACTAAATCCAGAGTGGTGTCTGTCTTCCAGGTTCTGGTACAGATGGGGCAGAAGAGATAAAGCGTCACCCTTTTTACTCCACCATTGACTGGAATGTGAGTACTGAACCTTTCTTTGCTTAGATATTGGATTCTACATGCTCTCAAACTTGCATACCAATGAAGGGGAGAGGCATGAGTCACTCGACTGACTTAGCTCTGCAATGAAACAGATGCTTATAGAGTGACCGGCAGTCAAAAGGCTGCGTCCTATTGTTCATCAGCTGTCAGAGTTCTTCCCCAAAACATCAGAGGGGTAGCCGTGTTAGTCTGGATCTGTAAAAGCAGCAACGAATCCTGTGGCACCTTATAGACTAATAGACGTTTTGGAGCATGAGCTTTCGTGGGTGAATACATGCATGCATCCAACGAAGTGGGTATTCAGCCATGAAAGCTCATGCTCCAAAACGTCTATTAGTCTATAAGGTGCCACAGGATTCTTTGCTGCTTCCCCAAAACAGTGTTCGCACAAAAGGAACGGGAGTCACCTGGACTGCTGAAGTAGGAAACTGAACAAAAATCACATTTGTCATAGCAAATACCCTACATGTGTGAATTCAGATCAAAATGAGACCATCGACCATCTCTTGCAGTAGAAGGACGAGGAAGCAGGAGAGGGATGACCTCGGAGGTATTGGAAAATATCCTTGAGGGACAGGAATCTTTGGAAGGAATGGATCTACAGTTTGAAAGACAGAAACTGTCCTAATAGAACAATATCTGGCTGAAGTGATTGGGCCAGGGTGGTTTGGTGACGAAGATTGGAACTCAGGAAATAGGGGTTCAATTTCCTGCTTTACCACAGGCTTCCTGTGTAAGTTCTGAGCAAGTCATGTGATCTCTTCCCCATCTGTACTCCTGTACTTTGCAGAGGTCTTGTGAGGACTGGCCAGTTAGTGCTTGAGGCATTCGGATACTGTGGTGATGGAGGTTCAAGAAGACCTAGAAAGGTTTTAGAACAGACCTCCCATGATGCTAGCATATAGGGTTCCTCTCAAACTATCTTCAACTAGCAATTCAGAAAGGCAGTGGGGAGGAAAAAACTCCCTGCCAGGAATTCCTCTAGCTCTTCCTAGATGTAGCTTTCAGGCCAAGCATCTGAATCCAGAGCGAGCAAAGAAGACGCAGCAGATCCTGGTGGCATCAACTAGTTCCTGGATAGCTGGCTTTTTAGCACCCTGGAGATACAAGGTTTTTTGGCTCTTGGTGCCTAGGGAGGAGAAATACTGCAAGCTTCTACTACAGAAGTGACTCAACAGCTTCCACTATGCTACCAAGCAATTTCTGGCTTGTAAAGTTTCCTCCTCATGGCTTCTCTTTCCTGGTAAATCCATCCCCTTAGGCATGTTTTTGGGAATGTCTGCTAATTGGGACATCTACCCTTCGGGGATGGTTTGTTGAATGGCATCTGTGGCGTTTTGTTTTGCAGAAACTATATCGCAGGGAGATCAAACCACCTTTCAAACCTGCAGTGGCCCGACCAGATGACACCTTTTATTTTGACACAGAGTTCACCTCTCGTACGCCGAAAGGTTTGTGTGCACCCCAGCAAATAGGAAATTGGTACAGGATACTCTGGCTATATAAACACATGGTACTGGGGTGAGGCATATGACACTGACTCCTATTCCAGCAGAACTAGGCCTGTCCTCACTGTAAAATGAGGAACACTGACTTCAGAGGGTTACAGCTCTTGACAAGGGATGGGTGGTGCAGGAGTAAATCTGCAGGGGGCTCTCGAAGGTAAATGGTCTATTAAACTGTGGAATAACACGCGGTGTAGCTACTGTCTAGAATAGGGAGTAACCATAACTCTTAGTATGCGAGGGATACATTATCAGCTATTGGCAGGCAGCTGCAGGAGCACTCTTTTTCCTGACTTATTCCAGACTCCCCTGGAATTCCCCCGAGTGCAGGGGCCCATCAGCTCTTCCGAGGGTTCAGTTTTGTGGCAACTGGATTGATGGAGGATGGCATGGTCAAACCCACCCAGGCACCTCTGCATTCTGTGGTACAGGTAAGGGGACCGGACCAAGGAAAGACCTATCTTAAACTGCAGTGATAATTCCAGAAGCCTGGCACGTGTCAGCCAGACCATGAGGGCTGATAAGTGATAGCCTGGCTAAAACCTGAGGGCAAGGCTTTTTCTGTGGAAAAGGAGGGATTTCCTCATGCAAACTCCCTGACCAGTGCCCCGGTGGATTCCAGATGTGTGTGTGAATTTGTTCAAAGGCTTAGCCAGACCGTGGATGTGAACAAGAGGAAGGGCAGGGGACAAGAGACATAGCCTATAGTGGGCCAAGGTAAAATAGCCACGTAAACCTCCTGTGGAGAGATCAGACTTCAATATGCTACAAGATTAAAAATCCTGGACAGTTTGACCCAATCGTGCATATTTATGCACAAGCCTAGAGGATTCATATCCTGCTGGGGCCAGCTCAATCCTTCATTCTGCAGCAGCAAGTCAGTTGAGTTGATGCAGCTTGCAATGTGTGGGTCTTTCAGATGAAATGGGCTATGATTTTCAAAGGGTTTAAGGCAGCTATGTGCTAGATTTCATTGAAATTAAATAGGATTTAGATACTAGCTGCCTTAGGGACCTTTGAAAATTACAGCCGTAAAGACCAAGGTCCTTTTGGCTCTGCTTGGATGCTGAAGATCCTGTGACTCTTTCCATAACTTCCCCTGGCTGGTGAACTGTTCAGCCAAGGACACCAAGGCACTGCCCCAACTCTGTGCCATGTGGCTGCATTTCAGTAGGCGGTAGCTGTGGGCTGAAAGGTACTCTAGAAATATGACTTCCATTTGCCCTTCTCTCCCCCTCCCTGGCAGGCAGAATAAGAAGCTGTGTGATGCAGTGGGTAGCAGTCAATCCATCCTCCATTTTGTAGCTGTACAGATACTGTGGTGTTTCCCTAAACTACTTTTTTTCTTGTTTCATTTCTCCATTCATCCCCCTGTAGCAGCTGCATGGCAAGAGTCTCCAGTTTAATGAAGGCTACGTAGTGAGGGAGACGATCGGTGTGGGCTCCTATTCCGTGTGTAAACGCTGCATTCATAAATCCACCAACATGGAATATGCCGTCAAGGTTTGCAGTCTGCCATCTCTCTCTTATGTGCACTCCCACACTCGGGTTTCCTTTTCTCTCTACTAACAGCCTCTGAAAATAAAAGTGAGTGAAGTACCGTTGTCCCTGCAGCTCTGCGCTATCATACAAGAAGCCAGGCTGGATTTCTGGGCTGGGGGTGCTGGGGAAGCGACATTCTCCTTTTGGGAGAGGAAAGTTCAGTACCACACTACTTTTCAGCAGTTGCGCTTGCTGTGTTGGGCTTTAGGAATTCCATCGAGTACTTCTCAGCCTGAACAAAGGCTGATGTGGCGCCCCATGTGATCATGAGGATGTATAACTGGCAGTAAAATGAGTCGGTCTGGAAAACCACAACAGCAGGAGCTGGGGAGTGGAAATAAGTTTAGAATCTCAACCCCAGCTAAATTCTGCAGTGCTCCACCTGTTGTTTCTCCATGCACACAGCTCTGCCCTACCTGCCTGGTAGAAGGACCCCAAGCCTAGTAACACTTCCTATGCTCTCCTGCAGATCATTGATAAGAGTAAACGAGACCCTTCTGAGGAGATGGAGATCCTCCTGCGATATGGGCAGCACCCAAACATCATCACACTGAAAGATGTGAGTGTAACCGTGTTTAACTTGCAGCGAAGCAGAGATGTTGTCTCTGAAAGCACAGGCCTGCCTGCTGAGGCTGAAGCGGTTGCTCCTGAGAATGCCCACAATAGAATGGTGGCAGGCCTGGGAAGGTGTCAGAGCTCCCCAGCAATGCGCTGGGGGAGATGGAGGATTTCTGTAGAGCTTGTGGTAGAACTACTAAGGCTGCTTTGGAAGCATCCCGTTGGATGTACGCTGGTTTCTGATACCACCTGATTGCTACAAGTCCTAGCTTAGAGTGACTGTCTCTCCAAAGCTATAATGTGGTTCACCATAACACAGCTACTTTTCCTTTGAAAGCATTAGAGTCCTGTGGCACCTTATAGACTAACAGAAGGACTCTTTGCTACTTTTACAGATCCAGACTAACACGGCTACCCCTCTAATACTTTTCCTTTGAAGTATCACTGAATTTATTAGTACACCAGAATCTTATGGGACTGAGCACCCAGCGACTCTGGTGCCATCAGGTCTTTCAGCAGTGAGCAGCACTTCTTTGGTCCATGCTCCATCCCTCACCTGATCCCAGGCAGAGTGCACACAGCATTAAACCAGTCTGTTCCCCCAGCACTGCCTGGTAACAAAGGCTGGGGTAGAGGAGTCCTTCCATGTGTGAATCAAAACTTGGCTCTGCTTCAGCTTTTTACAGAGCTTGTGAAAGTCCCCTCCAACTAGATCTGCATGAGACTAAACCGCACATAACACGTGCAGGAGATAACTTTTTATTATGGCCATAGGTGCATGGTTTCAGGCAACTCAGCCCCCAGGACGGATGGACGTATGCATGAGAGAGAGAGAGAGATCATTATTATTTTAGGGACTAACCCCTGCATATCTGCTTTGGCAGGTATATGACGACGGGAAGCATGTTTTCCTCGTGACTGAGCTGATGAGAGGAGGGGAGCTGTTGGACAGGATCCTCAGACAGAAGTGTTTCTCTGAGCGGGAGGCCAGTTCTGTGCTGCACACGATCTGTAAAACTGTAGAGTATCTGCATTCTCAAGGGGTGAGTACAGGAGGCTGAGATGCTGACCGGTCCCCGCACAACCAAGTGGGAGGCAGGCGGGCACGGGGCTATTATCCTGCCCCCAGGGCTGGTGCAACCATTTAGGCGACCTAGGCGTCGCCTAGGGCACTAGAATTTGAGGGGCGGCATTTTCTTCGGCAGCGACCGCGGCGGCTGGATCTTCCGCCATCCCGGTCGCTGCCGGCATTTAGGTGGAGGGAGCTGGGGCAGGGGAGCACAGGGAGGGCCGCCTGCAGCAAGTAAGGTGGGGGAGGGCGCCTCAGGGTGGGGGCTCGGGGACAGGGGAGGGCACAAAGTGAAAGTTTCACCTAGGGCACGAAACATCCTTGCACTGGCCCTGCCTGCCCCTTCTCTAGGAAGTAGCTGCCTGTTAGGATACGTTTCAGTCTTGAGGGAGGCCAGGCATGAAATCTAAGTCTGTGCCATTTGCTTCACCTGCAGCCTTGAGTGCAGCTGCTAGAGGAGTGTGACAGCAGCACCTGCTGTTGTTTACTTCACAGGTAGTTCACAGAGACTTGAAACCCAGCAACATTCTCTACGTGGATGAGTCTGGAAACCCAGAGAGCATTCGCATTTGTGACTTTGGCTTTGCCAAGCAGTTGAGAGCTGAGAATGGCCTTCTCATGACCCCTTGCTACACTGCAAACTTTGTGGCCCCCGAGGTAAGCCGCTCGTGACCTGAAACTCTCCCTCTGTAGCTCTTGCTGTCCTCCATCAGGCTGCAGTTCTCTGCCAACATTAGTTACCTGCTGAAATGTTGGCCAGGCCTAGCTCTGGCACACTCTGCCAGCAGGGCCCGCTTTGGGGAGTGGGCAAATGCAGAAATACTCTCCCAGTATTGAACTAATGGAGGCAAGTTTTGGGACTAGATTTCATACGCTCCTGCTGCTTTTCTTTCCTACCCTCTGTCTATTGCCTCCTCATGAAGTGGTGGCACAATTCAAAACCAAATGATTCTCTTGGCTCCCTTTCCTAGTCTGGAAGTTGCCCCCTGATTTACTTCTGTCCTGCAATCCGACCCCTTCTCTGGGTTCCTTAACAGACTTGCTCTATCGGGGCTTTAGAAGCAGTGACCCTCCATTCTCAGGACAGGGTGGGCCACTGGCTTGCAAACAAGCCCCTCATTTAGGGGGCTGAAAAGCCAGTGTACTGGCCACCTAATTCAATGAGTATATCTCGGTGTCAGAACTGGCTTCTCTGTAGAACTAATACGCAGTGTGAGATTCTGTTAGTGCCTGATTCTTTTCCATAGCTATTTTGACATGCCTGGGATGTTTCCTCTTCATCCATGAAAGCAAAGCCAAGTTGAGTCCCAACCTATTCCCTGACAGAGCCCTAGAAAGGTCCAGCGCACAGACAAAGCGGTTAAATCAATGCTCATTGTCTGACAGAGCAGGAACTCTTAGGAAAACTGACATCTTTCCCTTGGCTTATTCTGCATAGGTACTAAAACGTCAAGGCTACGATGAGGGATGTGACATCTGGAGTTTAGGGATACTCCTCTATACAATGCTGGCAGGGTAAGTACCTGCTGCTCTTATGGTGGGGATGCATTTAGCGCACCGACGGCTGTCTGTGAGTATATTGCTAGTGGGTGTGCCCTGCTGCAGAGGGCATATTGCCCTTATTGACTGTCATTCACTCAGATTTCAGTTCTGTTCGGTTAGAAGAGGAACCTGCAAATTTTCTGTTTTCAGATACACTCCTTTTGCAAATGGGCCCAGTGACACCCCAGAGGACATCCTGAGCCGAATAGGTGGAGGGAAGTTCACTCTGAAAGGAGGAAATTGGGACACGGTTTCTGAGGCAGCCAAGGTAGGGTCTGGTACCTGAATTAAGTTTGTAGCTCAGGTCAAGTATAGACAGCTGCTGTGCAGCCTGTTAAAATAAACCTCTCTACTGCTTTCACTTTTTTCTCCCCCATCATGTGGGTTCAGTAGCTCTCATCTCACATGCACATTTTGCTCCAAAACAGGGGCAGCAGTGTCTATGTAGGGTGCTTCACCATTTTGCAATTAGTGCCGCTATGCAATACCAATCTATAGTGGCCCATCCATGGCCATTGACACTCAACCCCATCTTCTGTGCCCAGGCTGATAGCTGCTATTCCCTAGGATAACGAACTTCTAAGTCTCATCTCTGAATGAGATGAACCTCTCTCAGATGGGTTTGCACCACCTTTCTGAAGTCTAATTCTCTGAATGCTTGCTCCAGGATCTGGTAACAAAGATGCTCCATATTGATCCTCACCAGCGCCTGACAGCCAAACAAGTCCTGCAGCATCCCTGGATAACACAGAAGGATAGGTTACCCCAGAGCCAGCTGAGTCACCAGGATGTACAGCTTGTAAAGGTACGCATTGTGGGGCTGTGCCTGTGGTGCATTTAGCGGTGCCCTCTTGCTCCATCACCACCTCTGGGTAGTGAGTAGAGCAGTCTCAAGGTGTGGGGGTAGGGATCTGCTTCCAGGGCAAAGGGATGATCTGGGGGAAATTGCAGTGGGAGGGGAATGGTTAGTAAGTGTAAGGCAAAAACTAACTCCTTCAGGCCACAGAAAGACTTCCGATAACTCTCTCTTCTAAAAAGAAGCCAGTTCCTTATATGCTGGCCAGTAATTTTCAGTAGGGTACAAAGATATTTCTGCCTCCCAGCTATTCTGGGTGGATGCAGTCCCATGACACCCCAGTGACCGTTTTTGTGTGTTGTTTTTTTTCCATTCTTTTCTCCAAGGGAGCCATGGTTGCAACATACTCTGCAATAAACAGCTCCAAGCCAAGCCCCCAGCTGAAGCCCATTGAGTCATCCATTCTGGCACAGAGGCGGGTGAAGAAGCTCCCCTCCACCTCACTGTAATGGGAAACCTGGGCAGTCCATGGCACCACTGTGCAGTGCTGTCACTCGTGACATTGCATGAGCTGCTGAAGATGGGAAGCGGGGAAACGGGCAGGAAAACATGTGAAAGGAAGCCCATTTGCAGACTGTCTTCCTCCAAACCACGTCAAGGCCAAGTGCCTTTTTCCTTTTGAAAGACTAGCTCTTCTCTTCGTGGACTTGCGTATCCTGATAAAAGTTCACTGTAAAACCTTTTTTTTCTTTTTTCTTTTTTTTTAAAGTGTAAATTGATACAATTTTTAAAGGGATCCATTTGTGTATATGAGAACTAGAATGTATAATCCGTGTAATGATGTCCCTAAAGAGCAGATCTGATCTGTCTTTTCCTGTGAAAGGCCAGACCTTGATTGTAGACACATCACCTTTCACAACTGATTTGGGGTTCAGGGCTGGTGCAGCTGGAAGTCTGACTCCCCCCAGCCACCCCCCAAAACTTTTTTATCCTTCCCAGTGTCAAACTAGCAGCTGTTCTTTCCAGAACCACCTGTTAGAGAAGTCGCCCCATTTTTGTGTAAAGCTTGTAAAACCAATTCTTAAATTTCACCTTGTACATTTTGGTTTCTTCTAGAAGCCACATGGCTGCTGTACGAGGGCATAAGCCATTTTAAGCACCTACTTGGTTAAACTGTCCCAGATACCTGCAGGGTCTGGACCTTTCCTCCTCTTTGCTCCAGCATTCATTCAGGGTTCTGTCGGATGAACAGATGCTGATAGGGGAGAAATATTCCCTGTTGTGAAGTCAAGTCTTTTTGGGTTGGCTTTGGTTTCTTTCTTTTTTATTCCTGTTTCACTTAGCACCATCCAGGAATCCATGATGCGAAGCAAAATCTTTTTATTTTTTATTTTTTAATTTAATTGTGTTCTATGGCTGGTAACTCAGGGTTTCTGTCTGAACTTTATAATAAACATGTCATTCAGTTGAAGTTATTTTACTGACTGAATGTTCACCCATGCCTTTAGCTACAGAATAAGCTATGCTAGTCACTGCTCCTCTCTTTAAAATGGGGATGATGGTACTTGCCTTCCTTTTGTAAAGCGTTTTGACATCTACAGATGAAAAGCTGTGTGTATAAGTGCATCTCTTCTCCCCAGGTGTCTCAGTGATGAGGGAACTCAGTGTTGCTAATAGCTATATTATGCCATCTTCACTCAAGTTTAGAATTTACTCTGCAACTGAAATCATTAAGATTAATTGTGGAATAAGGCACTAATCAACATTAAGGGTGGCAGAATCTGGCCTGTAGAGGGGAAACTCTTATTTACAGGAACTAAATATCACAATCTTAATAGAAATCAGCCCTCAGAGACTACTTCTAGCCCTGTTCAGTTGAACTTTAGTCCTTCTGAACCCTTAGATATTGTGGTATTGAGACATGGATTCTTAGCTGCCTTGTATATTCTGCGTGCCTCCCTCTGTTTTTTGGGGCAGGGGAGTGGATCAGTGAGAGAAGCTGGGGAAATCTTGAAATAACTGTACAAGGATGGCTTCCAGGACTGAACTGAGCAACTCTCTTCAGTGTGTCAATCTCAGCTGTGTTCACTGCTCATGAGAACAGAGAAGCACCAACTTTCCTTAGTTTGCCCCAGTGGACTCTCCTAATGGGGGCCCTTCAATTTAAAATGTTCCTTTTCCTTGCAGCAATCCAACAGCACAAGTATCTTTCCCCCTTCAGTTACTCTGACTAGCCCCTCACACTTACCATCTATTCTGAAGCCTTATTCTTGAGATGTCCACTCACTATTCCCAGCGACACAGGTACATCTATTAGGGTGTGCCTACATGAGGAAATTGACCAGCGTAGCTATAGCCAAAGAATTAATTCTGCTATTGCTATGTCATTTTAACTCCCCCATACTTTGGAAGTTGGAAGCAGAGTAATTAAGCTGGAGCAAGAGTGACTCTTACTCCAGAATAATTACTCTGCTTTCAACTTCCAAAGCATGAGGCTGTTTTACAATGGCATGACTACAGTGAAATAGTCATTCTGCTCTAGTTATGCTGATCAGTTTCCCTGTGTGAACAGAACTGGCTTTCCTCTGGGACATCAGAAGACTTAAGCAATGAGTTCAATGGAGTTGGGCCTGCTTACAGGTCTGAATTTGGCCTTGATCCATAGTTTAGTGGGGGGTGGTTTGGAGTCCTTTGCATGTTACAGCTTCTTTAAAAATTCTTTTCCCTTCTGGTTTGTCTCAGGTCTGGCACACTCTGGTGTAGTGTCTCTCGTATCCATGCCAACGAGGCTGCCTTATGTTACTACTACTCCTCCTCTGTGCGACAGCAACTGTATCAGTACAGATGTGTTCAGAGTTAGGAATCGGATAAACTTTTTGGCATATGGGGCTGCTCACCTCGAACTTTTGGTATGTTGCCCAAACTGTTGGCTGTAGACGGTATCAGTTTATTGACAAGCGATTGAAACATAAATGTTCTGGAATGTAGAAGATACTTTCCAGCCAACTTTGGGGTTGAAACTTTCCATTCTAACCAGCTTGAACGTGTTTGAAATGCTGCTCATGTTTACCACTTGCAGTGAGCCTCAGAACAACATGGAGGATCTACAGCAGGTCTAGAAACCAATATTTGTCCTCCTTGAATGGTGGTTTAACAATCACAATTCTGCAGGTCATCACGTGTACTCTGATACAATAGTTTTAATTTAAGCAGGATGGACACCTAAGCCCTCACAGAATCCTCTCCACAGGGGTGCTGTGGTATTAATTTAGATGGAATATGGGGGCTAAAGGTGTTAACATAACCCAGTCACTGTCCAACATTTAAATAGCATGAAACAAGGTTCAGGGTTTGGTATACAGAGACATCAGTCACCCATAGACATGGAAAGATGCAGAAAAGAAGGAAAAACAGTGCATTTGAAATGGGAAGTATTAAGAAGCTTTCATTTTAACAACATTACTTGTTCCCATTCCTTTTCCTTTTAGCTGGAAAGAATTTTAGAAGGAAAACCCCCTTTGTCTGACAGTCTCTTACACATATTAAAGATAGTAATAACTGTCCTTTTGGGGAAAAAGGGAAGAAGTTAGCTCAGATGAGCTGGAGCAGTTCTTGAAGTCCAATCTCATTTCCTCCCAGCTGGTGGTTGGGATCTAGCTGGACCTGGTGGGGCTGGCAATGTTATCTGGATCCCTCTCTCTGGCCTGGTGTGGTCAGGACAGCTCATCTCTCAGGATTAGGATGATAAGGGTCCAGGGTCCCAGGAGATTGGGGATGGGGGGAATGACAGGATGATGGAGAAGCTCATTTCACTTTCCTCCGTCTGTTGTTCTATATTCTGCTCCAAAATCTTTCTAGAAGTACCTTTAAAGGAAATGGGGGGTAGACTAGCCCATCCCCTCATTATTTTGTCCATCAAATAAGCCTAATATCCAACACCCCACTTTTCATTCATTAATTTCCAGCCCCACATCTTGTTTTAACCCAGCATCATTTCAGCATTGGCCTGGAGTGATATCAACATGGCCTCTCTTGCTTGCAATAATTTAGTCCCTGTCTGTTTCTTTTGCCCGTTTATAACATTCATTAATGAAAACAACTTGACATACTTTCCATCAACACTTGTTAAAGTTATCATACATCTTAGAAACTTCATACAATTGAGCTTACAATTAGGGAAAATTTGTAGGCTTAATTGTCTCAATAGTACTCGAGTTAATCCTACTGGCCTGATGGCCGAAAAGCAGTGGTAATCCACCAGTCTGGGGATAATGGTATATACAGCAATGGGCATTCAGTATGTCCAAGCAGTATCACTTAAGGTAGCTGAAGACACCCGAATCCTACAATAACGCTGAATTTATTTAACTGCCTTGCTAACTTGATTCCAAAGTACTTTTTGTATATCTCAGCTCCATACCCCTTGAAACAGATTCTTCGAGTTTCCTCTGCATAGTTCCACTCTTGGGACATGTGCTGACCATTGCTGTTGAATGATGCAGCCTTCTACTAGTGGTGCCTGATCCATTGCTTGCATGCCCCTCTCTTCCCCCCAACTCTCAGTATCTGAACATGTTCTGGGGATGTGGTTATAAAAGGCAACACAGCAGGTGTGGCCTCCTCAGTTCTTTCCAACAGCTACCACAGACAGATGAGAGCCTTCAGGATTCAAGATCCTTATTGATCTACATAAGTGCCTTGCTTCTGTCTGTAAATAGATTAGTATAGTGTTAGGTTTAGCTGTTAAGAGAATGGCAGATACAAAGAGCAAGAAGCACAGATTCAAGCGATGTGTCTTGCAGTTTTTCCAGCCTCATGCTTAAGATGTTTAGGGAGGGACACTCTTTCTCGATGCACTCACTCTGCGACATTTACACTTAAAGCTAGGAAGGAGAGGCAGAACAGACTTCAGGCCCCCCTTTTACATGAAATATAGTTGGCAAAAAATCCAGAACCAAGACTATAAGACTCCAGACAAGGAAAACAGAAGAGCTGATTTGACTGAGAAACCTTTGGGTTCCAAGAAGCCGCCTTGTCAAAGTCTTCAGCATTGACACCAAGGTTGAGATCAGAGATATCTGATTACAAACACATCTGACTCTATTCCAAAAAGGGTTCTGTTGTTGAAGGAAAGGCGTAGGGACAATTCTTGAACTATGTCTGAATCCCTATGAAACAGGCCTTCAGTTCCAAGAAGAAGAAAGACAAGACCAAGCATCTTTCTGGGCCTGGCGTTGTCTCTTATTCAGGGGACTCATTGGATCTTTCAGATCATGACCAAGCTGGGGTGCGCATCTGCTAACAAGGTTTGTGGAATCAGCATGAGTGTCATCTGTGTAGCAACATCCTGGAGTTAAGAGCAATATGGTAACACCAATTCTTTCCTACCTCAAATCAAGGAATGGGTGGTGCAGGTGCCAACAGACAATATGACAGCAATATACTGCATAAACAAACACTTGGTTTTCCCAGCTTTGAAAGGATGTGATGAGATGTTGGGAGTGGTGTATTACTCACCAAGTTTATGCAATAGCTCTTCCTATAGCAGGATCCCTTAATTAGTTAGCAGACCAACTAAGCAGACTAAATGATCCTTGAAAGACAGGGAAATTTTTGCTCTCTGGGACACTCCAAATATAGATCTCTGTGCCCCAGTATTTAACACAAAATGTTCTCTTTTTTTTATTCAAGGGCAGGTGGGGACCTATACACTTCGATGGATGCTTTCTTCCTCAGAGGGGTATGGATCTGATGTGTGCCTTCCCACCTTTGTCCCTTAATACTGAAGGATATAAGGAAGGTCAGACAGGCTGATTCTGATTGCTTCTGCATGGTTGGGATAGCAGTGGTACACTGACTTACTCCTGTCAAAGAGAAACGTCAAAATATTGCCACTGCCAACGGATCTGTTCTGACAGCAGCAGAGGAGGATGTATGACCAAGATCCATCTTCACTATGCCTAGAGCCTGGGAAATAAGTCTTTGCTGGAAGTAGAGAAATCTTTCTCTGAGGATGTACAACATGTATTACTAACTCCAAGAAGACAATTTACTAGAAAATGTTAGGAGTTGAAATGGAGAAGATTTTCTCTAGGCAGTGTTCATAAGGATTGTAGCTCTGTTCGCTTTTGTACAATCCATTTTAGAGTACTTGTTATTGAAGAACAAAAGTTTGTGATGTCACGGAGGGTATATTTAGCCACAATAGCAACGGTTCATACACCTATAGATGGCAAATCAGTAGCCTCCCATCAGCCTGTTGAGAGCTATGAAAGGTGTACTCAATCTGTATCCTCCAGCTGAAAAATGCTGTTCCTCCCTGGAGTTAAACTTAGTACTTTTACAATGTGTATCACCATCATTTGAACCACTATCTAATTGTTTTCTGTTTTATTTTTCAATTAAGGCTGCTTTTATCACCGTTCATACAAAATGTAATTTTGAAATTTCATGTTAACCAACCTGTTAGTCTGCCAGTGTATTTTTTTCACAACAGGATTCAAATAGGTGTGAAGCAAAATTACGTTGTTTGGATGCTGAAAGAGTGTTATCATTCCGTTTAGACAGAACTAAGGATTTGAGATTATCACACAGATTGTTTCTCATATGCGGGTAACTGGAAAGGGAATCCCATTTTGCTACACAGTGTGCATGTCAGACTTTTACTGACTGTTATGTGTTAGATACTGCACCGAAGGCAGCTGCTTTGTTTGGCAGATTGGTTCAGCAGTCTTTGCTCAGTTACGACTCCTTACCTGCCATCCAGTCTCCTTACATACTTCTGACTAACCTATCCCAAGAGTGGGAATACGGAGAGGACACTTGAAGAAGAAACGAAGGTTACTTACTTGTAACCAAGGTTCTTCTAAATGGACTTTGCATATTCACATGCCTCACCTTCCTTCCCCTCGTCAGTGGAGTCCAGTCTACTCGTGGCTCTGCATTAGTGGGGAAGGAACTCAGGCAGCAACTGCTTGTGTGTCCCCTTTTATAGCTGTGCCTTCAGGATGTGCTCCAACCTTGAGGGCTGGGGAAGAAAGGGATGAGTGAGCAACTGATTAGGCATTGCTAATAGAAGGCTGAGCTGGTCGGTGCATATCCCAAGAGTGCAAATATATAGTCTGTCTCGAAGAATCTTGGTTATAGGTAAGTAATCTTCATTTAGTTTACATTGGACAGGCTAATCAAGCCTTAATTATCTTTACCAAAAGCAGTGTGAATGATTCCTCCATAAATCCAAATTAGTTTCATTTTTAGTTCTAATTCAGACTTATTCATGTATCAAATCTCTGCAGCAGCATCTTTTATTCCAGTGCTCAGTAAAAGTCCACTTATTGTTCTCCATTCATGCACGAACATTTTGGGGGTTCTTTTCTTTTCTGCTGAGTAGTCTCCAGTAGCCTTCTAACCCCAGAGAGAGTTTTGCTGCCAGGTGCTAGTTCAGCCTGGATTTTTGGGAAAGGTTGAAGTGATTTTTCCCATTACTACATGGTTCCTGGTGAAAATTTAAGTCTCCACTGGCTCTCTTAAGTTCAGCATGGTGAGTTCTGATCTTACTTGCAGAAGATCCAGCTGTAGGTTCCTACAAGGGTCTGTGACTGCACTTGTACCTATCCTTCCATGGGTGTTAATGCCACAAGAGATTGGGGCTGAACTCCTAGATGACTAAATGATGCATTTAATTTCTTCACACATGAGGAAATGTCTCCCTGGAGACTTCTTGCTCTATGATTTTTCATGCTTAGTTGCAACCCAGTGGTGTTTAAAATTTGCTTCTGTTCTCAGGGAGGGAGGGAGGGAGGAGAGCTTTAGAAGTTGCAGCCTCTTGTGTCTTATAGCTGGGTCCAGCTGAAATGACCCTGTGCAGCAGTATTGTGCAAATCCATAAACAACTAAACTGGAAAGAATGGTAGCAAGCTTTTTTTTTTTTTTTTTTTACATAAGACATATCATACTGGATCAGGGTGTTGGTCACTCTAGTCCAGCATCCTGCTTCTGGCAGGGGTTAAGCACGTGCCCTTTCACAGAAAAGGCAGAAAGCCAGTGGTTTGGAGCTGGGGTGTAGGAGTTTTCTTCCTGACTGCCATTGGCTTTGTGTGGCCTTGGAAAAGTCACTTAACCACTGCAGACAAGTTTCTCTCTCCTTAAACATGAGCTGACGATACTTTCCTTCCTTTCGTAAAGCGCTTCTGATAGTGATGGATGACAAATGCTTACTTGTGAGGAAGGTGGGGGTTGCTTTCTTAGTCATTTAACATGATTAACAACTTAAAAAAAGAGGATTAGGAACTTTAACAGGTAACATTCTTGTTACTACCAGGACACACCGTTTGTTGTTGCTGTTGTCTGAGCACATTGCACATACCAGGGGCACCTTGTTTTTCTCTACACAAGCTCTGTCTTCCATCTCCCTCTATTTCAAGGACTCCCTGCATCACCCCTTCCCCTAAACCAGGGGCTCTGTTGTTCTGCCTCCGCCCTCCCCCCATCTCTTCCATTTCTTTTCTTTCTCTCAGAGATAAGTTATTCAGGGTATCAAATTTTTAAAACTATTGGAAGGATCAGCAGAGCTAAGGAGTGTGGCAGATGTAATCTTTGATCTGGAGACAATTAGAGGTGGCTGAAGTCGCTGGGTCTGCACAACAGGTACTAGCTCTATATGTCCTTCATTTGTCACCTGCCAGTTTTCCAGATTTCACCCAAATCAATAGAGTTCTGCCCATTCATTCACATGTAGTTCATTCCCTGAAATTTTGGAATCGCTGGAGGCAGTGTTCAAAAGTTATCACATTACAGGCAAGCAGATGCCATTGAGTATAAGACCTCACTTTGCTCTGGCAGCAAAAGCCAGGATAAGCTCTTGAAAAGAGATTAAATTCTCCTATTTCAGGGCATAAATCAGCCACTAACTGTCTGTGATTTGGGAAGAAACTTCCCCACTGGGTAGATTATTTCATAACTGCCCTATATATAGGATTCCTTATGCCTTCCTCTTAAGGACATGGTACTGCACCTTGTCCAGCAGGAAACCAGACTAGAAATGTATTTAATTGTCTATGCCAGCAAAAGTTAATGTTCATAATTATCCAGCCAAAATTATTAGTTTTAAAACTGTCATTTCATTCCTGAGCTCAGTGAATTTCAGAGGCTAACTAAACCCTTTTCCCATTTTTTTTGTTCTACATTTATCAAAATTTGATTTACTGGAGTGTCCCCTCCAAGTCTAAGTCACAGAGTGTGAATTGCACAAAACCATTCTCACCTATTTTACATTTATCAACAACCTTCTAGTTTTCTCAGCTGGTACTTATATTTCAAAATAAGATCAGAAGAGTAAGCAACTGTCTCACTTGTGTGTACCAGCACCCTCTAGTGGCCAAAATATCCAGTCTATTACCCTGTTTTTCAGGGAATAGAGAGGCTTTTAGTTCAAGGACGTTTGATTTTGTGTGTGGATTACTGTGTTGCTTAGATGTAACATTCAGCAATTTGATTCTTTCCTTTTAAAACAAATATTTTAATAGAATTTTAACAGATTTCTCCATTGGGAGGGTGTGGGAACTAGATGACTGCTACATTTCCATGGGTCTAGGACTTCTAGCTTCAGTGAACTCTGAATAAAACCTTTGCCCTTCTAAAATTGGAGCTGCCATTTCTTGCCTCTGGTTATTAAAATACCAAGATGCCTTGATTAATGAACTTAGCTAACTCGTTGCCTTCCTCCTCCCGTTACATTGGAACAGCAACTACTAATGCTAATTCCATTCTGGGAAGAGATTCCCTCTACCTGTGGTCTAAAAATGTTTTGAAAATAAATTGTCAGGTTAAAAAAGTAGGGCTGTCGATTAATCGCAGTTAACTCTCACGATTAGCTAAAAAAATTTTTTAACTGCAATTAAAAAAATTAATCACACTGTTAATAGAATAGCAATTGAAATTTATTAAATATTTTTGGATGTTTTTCTACATTTTCAAATATATTGATTTCTATTACAACACAGAATACAAAGTGTACAGTGCTAACTTTATATTTTTATTGCAAATATTTACACTGTAAAAATGATGAAATAGTATTTTTCAGTTCACCTCAGACAAGTACTGTAGTGCAATCTCCTTCTGAAAGTGTAACTTAGAAATGTAAATATTTTTTGTTACATAACTGCACTCCATAAACTAATCAATGTAAAACTTCAGAGCCTACAAGTCCACTCAGTCCTACTTCTTGTTCAGACAATCACTAAGACAAACAAATTTGTTTACATTTATGGGAGATACTGCTGCCTGCTTCTTATTTACAATGTTACCTGAAAGTGAGAACAGACATTTGCATGGCACTTTTGTAGTCTGCGTTGCAAGGTATTTACATGCCAGATATGCTAAACATTCGTATGCCCCTTCATGCTTCAACCACCATTCCAGAGGACATGCTTCCATGCTGATGATGTTCATTAAGAAAATAGTGTGTTAATTAAATTTGTCTGAACTCCTTGGGGGAGAATTGTATGTCCCCTGCTCTGTTTTACCTACATTCTGCCATATATTTCTTGTTATAGCAGTCTCAGATGATGACCCAGCATATGTTGTTTGATTTACGAACACTTTCACTGCAGATTTGACAAAATGTAAAGAAGGTGCCAATGTGAGATTTCTAAAAATAGCTACAGCACTCAACCCAAGTTTCAAGAATCTGCATGGCCATCCAAAATCTGAGAGGAACGAGATGTGGAGCATGCTTTCAGAAGTCTTAAAAGAGCAATACTCAGATGTGGAAACTACAGAACCCGAACAACCAAAAAAGAAAATCAACCTTCTGCTAGTGGCATCTGACTCAGATGATAAAAATAAACATGCAGCAGTCCACTCTGCTTTGGATCGTTATTGAGCAGAACCCGTCATCAGCATGGATGCATGTCCTCTGGAATGGTGGTTGAAGCATAAAGGGACATATGAATCTTTAGTGCATCTGGTATGTAAATATCTTACAACACCAGTTACAACAGTGCTATGCGAATGCCCGTTTTCACTTTCAGGTGACATTGTAAACAAGAAGCAGGCAGCATTATCTCTTGCAAATGTAAACAAATTTGTTTTTCTGAGCGATTGGCTGAAGTAGGACTGAGTGGACTTGTAGGCTCTAAAGTTTTACAATGTTTTATTTTTGAATAATTCCACATTTATAAGTTCAACTTTCATGATAAGAGATTGTGCTACAGTACTTATATCAGGTGAATTGAAAATACTTTTTTTTGTTTTTTACAGTGCAAATATTTATAATCAAATATAAAGTGAGGATTGTAAACTTTGTATTCTGTGTTTTAATTGAAATCAATATATTTGAAAATGAAAACATCCAAAAATATATTTAACTAAATGGTATCCCATTATTAACAGTGCAATTAATCACAATCAATGTTTTTAATCACTTGACAGCCCTAATTGTAATCATCCCAACTCTAAGCAAATATCTTTACAGAAGACAGGACTAGCTGCTCCAAGAAGTAAGGAGATGGATAGATGTACTAAAGGAGAAATCCCTTCAACTCAGGTCTGATGCAGTAGTCAAAGGAAGGTGTTTAACTCCTTGATATTGCCTCCACTCACAAGCCTTCTGGCTTTCTCAGCCTGTCTCCTCCATCAAAAAGTCCTTCACAAATTGAATCAGTCTGCTAGCACCTGGAATGACACTGCAAAAATATACCTGTTTGTTGAGGGGAAAGGGCGGGAAAAGTCAGTGAGAGGTTCTTGGGTGAAGAGTCAAAGAATCTCAGTAGAGACTGGGAAGGCTTGTCACCCAAGCCTGACTGGGGCCTTTGGTTTATACTACAAGGTCAATATCAAACCTTCACAGCAGAGGACCTGGTTAGTGTATTCACTTTGCATCACCCTGGCAGTGTCATAGGTCAGGGAAACATCTTGATTTGAAGAGCAAGAGAGTTCGTTCATGAATCAATCGTTCTCAAGGGAGCAGATTGCTCTTCTCCAAGAATGAGTTCTTAACAAGGTCCTTTTAGATGTGGTTTGTTTGGGAACAGAACAGTCCTCCTTAGAATTCTGCTATGCTGGTAAGGTGGGGCAGACAGGGCTGCAAAAGAAAAGTCAAACCATCCACATCCTCTCACGGTGGCCAAAGATTATCCCAGAATACAAACCCAAACCCTGGGGTTTTGGGATGGTTTGGATGTGGATTAAGATCCCTGTTCTGAAGCCTGTGACCATCAGATTCTATGAACCATCTCCCGTTGGCCATCATGCCTTCTAGGTTTCCCAATGGAGAAAGCACAACAATACTGGCTATAAACAAGACCAAGATGAAATATACTCAAGAGCTTGAAAGAGTAGAAGTGAGGGAGAGTGCTAATTACACAAAGCCCTTCCACGTTCATATCTTATTAAACAAAACCAAATGCTTGTGTGGTGTGTACCTCAAATGCTGTCTTGCTTTTAAACAGCAGATGGTGTTGCAAACCTACGACAGGTGGAAATTCTTCAGCTTAATATAAGAGATCAGAAGTAACAGACATTTCTCTTTTCCCTAGGGTAAGTTCATTCATTAGGCAAACAGTAGGTTGGTCATCTACTTGAAAATTTACTACAGAAAAGAGGCAGAAAACAGCTTTTGAGCCACACATATTAGGATGAATGAAAGCAATTTGGGCTTGAATCATTCTGATTATAGTGGAAAGAAACTGGCTAAGGTAATTCTCTGTTAGCATCACTGGAATAGAGATGGGATAAGTACAACAGATTTAGGTGTTTGCTACTATAATATAAATATTTACTAATAGTGCAGGACTGTGTATATATTTCTAATATTGGGTAGACTTAAGTCATCAGTAGATCCATTTTTTAGGTGTTTGTTTATTTTGCACCACGTAACCAAGGTAAAGTTAAGTTGACTAGTTTTAAACTCCAAAATGGCTATATGCTTCTGGCTATGCTTGGATGGATACAAATAATTACTCCTGCATGCAGGTAAGAATCTCACACACACAAGTGGTTTTCCTATAAGGAAGTTACATGACTGTCCTGCCCGAATCTGATCTCTCAGTGGTTTAACATCAATGCAACTCTGTTGACATTAGTAGAACTAGTTTGGATTTGCAGGGGTCCAACTGAGCGCAGAATTGTGGCTTGTCTCTTGTAGTCATCCTTTGCTTAGATGTTCCTAATCCTTATTGCAACTTTGAGAAATACTTTTAATGCTACTTTGTTTAAACAGTAGTAGCTGTCATTGCTGGATATTTGATATCCTGAACTGGATTTATTACTGATTCAGGGTCCAAGCTTCTACTCTATCTGTCCAATGAAAGTTTAAGGTAAATTAAAAAAAAAAAAATCCACTCATGAAGTAAAATAAAATGTCTCCTTTCCACCCCCCCTCCTTCCCCTACTCCTAAATGCTATTTAAAGGAGGGGGCAAGGAGCTTGTCTGATGTTTAAACAATAACTGGGTTTCTCTCCTTGTGGCAGTGCAGATTTAATCAGACCCGCCTCCTAGTTCCAGCTCCCAGGTTTGAATGCTCTCTGATCTGTGTTGGATGCACTTCTAATTATCAAAGCAATTCCCATGGATACCACAAAGAATTGTCTGTACTGGAGGAGATGATCCCAGCAGGGAAAATGTTGAAGAAAAATTGATCAACACATTCTGGAAGAAATTCTGAAAGTTTTGGAGGATGGAAAAGAAAAATGTACTTGGTGTAATTGCACCGCAATCCCCCAATCTGCTCCTTTTTCAAATGGAGATGCTCATCGTGGTTCTGGTTCTCATCCCAGTTACAACAGTATAAAACAGTGACTATTGACTTCACTGTTGCTACTTCAACATTTACACTAGTGAACCAAAGTGGAATTTGGCTGGCTCACTGTGCCCAAATGGAACTTTTACCCTATCAACGTTCTTTGCTTTTCTAGCCCCTTTTAGAAGCTCCAGAAACACAACAAACCAAAGTGTTTTACTTTTCAACAATACTAGGGAGAGGGTTTATTTCCTTAAAAGGAGCATTAAGGATGAGGCAGCAATCTCTACTCCCAGCAAGGCACCAACCGGAAGTCTAGCAACCTAGCTTCTATTACTGGCTCTCTTGCTGACTTTCTCTGTAACCTTTGGAAGTCACTTCCTCTCTGAAGTGCTTTGAAGTTTGAGAACTATTACATTTTATTTATAAAATAAAGTTTAAAAGGCATTTAAGTTAAAAATATCCTCTGCTAACAAAAGAAGGGAAGAAAAAATATTGTTTCTAAACCAACTACTGTTAAATGCAGAAAAAGAACCAAAGATATTCACATCTAAAATCTTTTCTCAACTGTAACTGTTCAACAGCAATTCCCTGACTTCAAAGTGCAGAGGGAAGGTCATTTTAATGTTTTTATTTATATGGATGTTTAAAATTAGAGGGAAAACTAAGAAAATGCTGGAGTGTAAGATTATTTTAGAAATCTTCCAGTCAGCCATAGAACACTCAAATGCATTAGCTTCACTGATTACTTTTATCTCCAGTTGAAAGCCCTTGATACTTTTAAATATGTTTTAATGTTTCTAACTAGCATACAGCTATAGTATAAAGAGACTGCAGCACTATGAGAGTAGATTTCCATCTCTCTCTCTCATCCAAGACACCTGCTCCCTTCCCTCCTCCATGCTTCCAGCTGTCTGTCTGTCTCATTTGTGTCACTTAGAGATTCAATGATGCCTGATTTAATTGGCCTGACTCTCCCCTCAGATAGAATCCTAACTGGAGATAGGGTGTTATGCAGGTCTCCACAGACTGCCTGACCAGGTGAAGTGTCTCCAAATAGCTGATGATGGTTGAGGAATGACAGTTCAGCTGGCTCTGTAGATGAGATGGCTGGAACTTGATGCAGAGTATGACACAATTACCTGTTAGTACCATCCTCTATGAATCAGACTGGAAAGGTCAAAGGCCCTTGAATAGTGACCACAAACTCTCAGTGATGTCATCTGAAAGTTTGGGAGGGTGGGTGGATGTGACTAATTGAAAGGTATATGGAACTGTGCTCCCAGCTTGGACTGACTCTGTGATCTATAAATGAGGTGTAATCCTCCCCTGCTTTGTAGGCAGATGCTTATTATCACAGCTATGGTTTTAGCCTAATGGTAGGGCCAAATCCTGTGCCCATTGAACTCAGTAGCAAAGATTCCATCAGTATCACTGGTGCAGGACAAGGCCCTTATCGTTGAGATGCAGTTGCTATCAGCCCAAATCACCGTAAGCACAAAGTAAATGGTGATTGAGGTCATTTGTACCATACAAGCCTGCAATTCATGCAGTGATCCTATCTCCCTCTTGGGCAGCAGAACTGGAAGGGAAGATAGCTTCCCACCTCTCTCTCTTTGACATGAGGACGCTCTCAGGTAAATTCATCCTACTTTTCCCCTCTGCCTTTTGATGATTTGGGGATGCTTTCTTGCATGTACCTGATAAATTGCAGGCTGATCTGGCTATCTCACACATATTTCACGCCCACCCCAACATCTGAGTGCAGGCCTAGGTACAAGGGTGCTAATGGGAAGAATAGCCCTACCAGCTAGTAAGATTGGCTTTCTGATTCATGGAAGGCCTAAACAATAACTGGACAGTCAGGTATCACCAGCTGTGAAGACTGGACCACTCCATAAGTTGCTGAATTAATGTGAAATCCCCAAGCAGTCATCTGCAAATCTATCCCTCTATCTTACTCCAATATAAATGGCTGGGATGGATAACGCTTTAGCTGCAACTGTCCATTGCTTTTAGTGTGTGGTGATGCCCTAAATCCAATCCTGGCTTCCCTCTGTGGCAAAGAACTCATTTGTTAAATGTGTGTACAACTTTTTTTTTTCCCTAGGCAAAATCAGATCCTCATCAAGGCCCTCTACAAAAGCTACAGTCTGAGATTAAATTAATTTACATTAGGGCTGAGATAACTTCTCAGTTTGAATACAAATGGCACTGCCTTTCTGTAAGCAGGTTCACTCAGACAAAGCATAAATAACAGATTCACAAATAAAAATATTGTTATAATTCAGTTTATTACCTCAAAAGTATGTACAGAATTTATCCGAGAACACTTACAAATTCAAGAAGCCCTCCCCTAAATTGATTCAAAATTACACACTCCCATTCACAGCTGACTAGGAGAAAATTGAATTTCCTCTTCCATCAAAGGATATTAGTCCTGACATACCACAAGATCCCAGGGCCATTATGCGTCACAAATCTTCTACCTACTGTGTACAAGTTAGTCTTGTAAGCGTTCTGATTGTCCAAGGCAAGTTTTTTATAAATAAATAAAACTTTGTTTTTATGATAATGCTAATGATGGAGTAGTACATTTTGAGCCTAGACCAGTAAGTTTCCACAACAATTTTATAAGGCTGGTATACTTGTGTGTATATTACATATTTCTCAGTCTAAATGTGAGACTGTTACTGTATGTGTGTATTTAACACACAAGTCTGGAACAAACATGACATTAAAAAACAGCACTACAGAACTCAAATGCTAACAACTTCTCCCAGGGCTATTAAATGTCATTGGATACCTCCCTGTCTTTCAAACATATCCCCTCTTGGCTAGCAAGAGCTGCAGCCACTGCAATGAAACTATGCAGCTAAGTTCATAGGATGATGAGTGACTGACAATTTTCTGGTTTAAAATTAAACAGAAAACTAAATTAGCGAATTAATTGTTTGCTGTGTTTTTCCTATGACCCTGTCAGCTGCCTCAGGTTCTGCAGCCAATCAGAAGAGCTCTTTCAGTAGTCCTGAGTAGGAGGCGGAGTTCTGAACTGGGCCCTGCTATCTACCAACTGTCAATCATGTTAATTTTAAATTACTTTTTGTACAGCTTGGTGTCAAAACGATTAAAGCATGACAAGAAAAAGGGAACTAAAAAGAGAGAGAGAATAATTTACCTTGCATTTACAGCAAGGACACTTAGTGAGAAATGTAACACCCACAAGTCTGAGAGCTGTGAAACCCTACAACTTTTGTCTTCTATAGTCCAGTCTACCTAAAGATAGGAGCTATGGCTAGGTGCTGTGGATCTCACTTCATAGTAAGCAAGTAGACAGTAATTGGTAGCAGTACAAAAGCCAGGATGTTTTCTATCTCTCTCTCTTCCCAGATAAGGCTTTACTCTGCATTGCATTCACCATTTGTATCTCTGAAGCAATCAGCAACATAAACAGGCAAACCTATCCACCCACATGTAGACATCTTTTACCCTTCTTACTGTCCCACTCATAGTCATGCTTATTCTATACCATGTACATACTGTGCTGGATAATTACATGCTCAACAAATAAATGCATAACCATATATTGCCTTAAATGTGTGTGGAAAAACTTTAATCCTTTCATATTCTTTCTCTTTTACACACATACAAAGGGTCTTGTGCATGATTACACACTCACGTGTATACTAGATCTCACATCATACCCTCACTTGTTCCATTTGCAAACACTTCTATGCAATGCATAGTCTTTATTTTTCTGTTGCATTATGCTTCTCTCTATTGTTCTTTCCATTATTCACTTTCCTCACCTTCTAGTTATTGAACATTCTGATTAACATTCATCCAAATCATATCCTAAAACTGCTGACTCTAGGATGACTTTGAACAAACCTGTAGAGAGTGTAACTTGATGTCACCTGAAAGTTACTACAGAATGTGATTAGCTAGTTCTGTCCATATGAACTCTTCTATCATCTCTAGGTGACATAGAGGAGCTTATTTTTTCCACACAAAAGGGTTATAAATATTTGGAATTCTCTTTAACAAAGAAGCAAAATACAGATGGAAAAGACTGACGTCCTTCCCCTGCAATTGTAGGGAAAAGCTGTCAGTACTCTTGTGAAAGATGCAAAAATGAAAGAACCTCAGTGTCCAAGGCAATTATGGTTGGACCCAAGTTAATGGAATTTCCATTTTGCCCCAAATTTGGCCAGTCAGTTCAACTCCGTATACATCCAGCAAGAAATAATATGGTTAAGCATGTACTCTCTCCTTTAAGATACCACTGGTAACCTAGTAATGGTCTACATTTTAATGGAAACTACATTAGCTGGAGGTACCGGCAAATTACAAAATCAAACCTATATTTCAATCACTTAATCCTCTTTACCAAGCTAGACTTTATTATACACTCTATTCCTGTTAGCTGCATTAGCTCTGCAGTGCCTATGGGAAAGGGAGCTGGCTTCTATTCTGGGCCACTCATTATCAACAGAATTATTAATTAAGTTCAGTTACAGAATCTTTATTTATTGGTGATGTAATGTAAGACAGAAAACACTGCTGGATTTCCAGATCCTAAGTTGCACTTGCAGACCTGGCAGTGAAGGGAAGAAGAAGTTGTAAATTGAGAAAATATTATCGAGAATAATTGATAACCAATACGCATGGAACCCCAGAGTGCCATTTTAATCACTTTTCAGAATATAACTGTAGCTTAAATACCCATTATGAAGAGAATTCCTTTATCAAAATACTTGGAAGTACAGTAGGACCTTGAAATTTATGAAGTTTTCAGGAGGCACCAGAAATATTAATTGAAAGTGGAGATTTGTAAAATCAAGTTGACAAACAATGACATACACACATGCTGCAGGACACAAAACGGAATTTAAGATTAAAAGGAGTTATGTAAATTCAGGGTTCATAAATTCAATAACCCAAGGGCCTTTTCTCTCTTCTACGTCTATATTTCCAGTGTAGTTTTGGATTTAAAAAATTATTTATTTAGCTATTCTTAATGAGGTTTTTTTTTCTTTTTTAACCTTGTGAAAAACTTCCCTCTGCAATGGGACACCCCACTGCTAAATGTGAATTGTCCAGCTAGCAATGAATAGGATTCCAATCCTGGACAAGGATATGCTATAAATTCCTCATTGATAGACATTTTGGCCCTTTTAAAAGTATTTAGGTGTCACTGCAATCAGCGTTGCAATGTCTAACTCATTTAGAAGCTGAAGTCTCTTTTTCAAAAGGAATTTAGACACTTAGGAGCCTAAATCCCAAGTCCCTAAACCCCTTTTGAAAATGAGATTTAAGCTTTTAAATGTTAGACATTGAAATCCTGAGTGCAGCAACACCTAAAAATCTTTCCAAATCTAGGCCTTTATCCCCTTGAAGACTCTAGTACTGAAATTATTCAGGAAAAATTACTGTAATGTGGCATGCAGATGGAGTGATATTATTTTCCTGTCTCCTGCTACTTAAACAGCAAATTACAATGATTCCAAGAAAATCAGCACCAAGACCTGGTGCATGAGTGGCTTCTTGGTAGTAGTTATTTGGTAGTTTCTCCCTACCTGCTTGTTTATAAGACTGAGGAAGAAAGGACCCGGCCACAATCAAATTATGTTCATTAGCTAAAGTTCTTTGGGTAGGATGTTTTTAGTTGCTAGCTTTCTCCAAAGTAAGTTACTCATGTGTACACATGACCAGCTATTGATGTATAAACTTTTATCTTTTAATATTTTCAAGGTAAAAGAAAAGCAGCAGAAGGTTGATAGTTGAAGAAAAAATTAGTCAGATACTCAGCCCTGATCATGGAATGGAGACCATGTAATGTTAGGACAACGGAGGTGTGAAGAAATAAACCAGAAGTATTAGCAAGAACATGCATGTCAAGGAGGCTGGGGGACACCAGCTTGGGTCCTCATTCTCCAATGGACTAAAAAAAGTTGTATTGGGGATAATAATATATAATGATAGTGTTGCTCTTAGTGTCACTCTTTAAGGGTCTGTCAGCAATTCAGTTATAAACTCCTTATTTTCAGGAATTCATAACGTGGCTGTAAAAAATTATCAGTGAATGTGGTGCACAATATCAGTCCCACAGTAAATTTATTTTGATACAACATTTTGAAAATATTGTTATTTAAAAAGTGACTCCTTTTCTTAATGTGTTACAGACAACTAGTGCATAAAATGGTTTAGAAACCTTATGTATTTTGGAATTATTAATTTGCCCCTTGGTGCTACTGTAATATAATAATATTGTTTTAAAGAATGTGCACTAGGAATATGCGCTAAACTTTTCTCATTACAAAGTTCACAAAGGTTTTTAAACGTGTGGTTGAAATAATGTAGCCATTGGTCTAATAAATCATTCTGTTTTACTGAATCCATATGCATTTATTAAAACTATTTGATACCATTGTTCCCTGTCATGCTAGTGGATAGGGGTCTCTGGGCATGTCTACACTTACTGTACAGGTACAGCTGTGCTGTTGCAGCACATTTGGCGAAGATGCTCTATGCCGATGGGCGACAGCTCTCCCGTTAGCATAAAAAACACCCCCCGAGCAGCATAAGCTATGTTGATGGGAGAAGCTCTCCCTCCAACATAGCGCTGTGCACATTAAAGCTTATGTCAGCATAATTTATGTCGCTCAGGGGGATAGAATATTCACGTCCCTGAACAACATAACTTTTGCCAACACAGACGGTAGTGTGGATATAGCCTCCAAGTCAACTACCTCAACAATCTGCACTTTCCTGCAATGGTACAAATTATTACTTCATCCTGGACTGTCTATGTATTGCATGGTGGGTGAGATATTCCTTCTATGCTTATAAAAGAAGTTGTCCATTTATGATTTATTTTTAATTTTTTGCTAAGTTACCTTTCAACGTATATTGCTGCTAAGGAATAACCTATTTCAGAGACAGAAGGTGGGTGAGGTACTATATTTTAGTAGTCCAATTTCTGTTGGTGAGAGAGACAAGCTTTCAAGCCACACAGAGCTCTTCTTCAGGTCTTGTAAAGGTACTCTGAGCATCACAGCTAAATGCAAGGTGGAACAGATTGTTTAGCACAAATTAGTTAGCACATATTGTAAGGGACCATTCAAGGTACAGTGGCCCATTAACACCTCTGCAGTCATAGAACAAAAAGAGGGTGTTAGTTTATTACAGATTGTTGCAAAAAATTTTGTTCGGCCTATGCTTATTAGTGTGTAGCAGAGTAATGAATTTAAACTCCCAGGCTAGTCTTTTGAAAGTATTGAGCAGGTTTCCTTTGAGGACGGGGACTGCTAGGTCAGATATAAAGTGATCACTTTGTGAAAAGTGTTCACCCACAGGTGATAGGATGTTTTTGTCTTTTATCATTTTCCTGTGTAAACCAATTCAAGAGTTTAATGATTGTTCCATTTCACCCACATAATTGTTGTTGGGGGGCACTTAGTGCACCGGATGAGGTACACCACGTGTTGTGATAGTCATGTGTAGGATCCATGGATCTTGAAAGGTGTGTTGTGGGGGGTGTTGATCATTGTGGCAATGGAAATATGTCTGCAGGTTTTGCATCTGTTCTGGCAGGGTCTGGTGCTGCTTTGAGCTGGTGGGTCCTGGTCTTTGGGAGTTTGCTTCTGGTGATGAGCTTGAAGAGGTTGCGGAGTTGTTTGAAGGCTGGAAGTGAGGGATCAGGACAATTTTATTTTGGGATGCGGTCCCTATTGAGTATGGGTTGTGGTGGTTTGATGATACGCCGTATGGGTTCTAGTATGGGGTGGTAGATAACAACTAGGGATGTGCAGTCAGAGGGGGGTTTTCTTCTGTATTGAAGCTTCTCTCAGGGTATTTGGGTGGTCTCTTCCATGAAGCAATCTTCTACTTTGGTGGAATGTCCTTATTTGGTCAAGGTGGTGTAACAATGCTGGTTCTGGTGGGACCCAGCTGAGAGTGCCAATTCAGGACAAATTCCTTAAAGCAGGGCAGTTACAGCCCAAGGCTGGGGTTTCTTTGCACACCAAGGCAAACCAAACCAGCCAAGCAGAGAAGACTTTGGTTTCACCCCATTGGCTAACCACAAGTCACACAAGCAATTCCCTTAGACACTCCTATTTCCCAGTATCACCACCAGTGCCACTCGTTATGGAGAAGAATGATTATGAAAACTGATATCCCAGTAAAAGGAAAAAAAAGTTCTCTCGATCACAAAGGACCAAGTCCCAGACCCAGGTCAATATACAAGTCAGATCATACCCACAAATCACGCTGTTGCCAGTCCTTTAGAATCTAAAATCTGAAGGTTTATTCATAAAAGGACAAGGATACAGGTGAGAGCTAGAACTGGTTAAATAGAATCAATAACATACAGTAATGGCAAAGTTCTTGGTTCAGGCTTGTAGCAAGGATAGAATAAACTGCAGGTTCAAATCAGCTTTCTGGAGTACATCCCCAGCTGGTATGGGTCATCAGACCTTTGTGTAAAGCTTCTGTTTGTAGCAAAGTCCCTCCAGAGGCATGAAGCAGGATTGAAGACTAGATGGAGGAGCTGCAGCAGCTTTTTATAGTCTCTTGCCATGTGGTCTCTGCTTTTTTGTCCCAAAGACAAGCTGTCCATCATGTGGCATGGAAAAACCTCAGAATTCTGTCCATAGGCATGTCCCTGAATACCTTGTTGAGTCACAAGATGTGTCTGCCTTCTCTCAATGGGTCAGTCTTATAGCTGATGGTTCTTAATGGGCCATCAAGCAAACTAGGCAGAGTTGACACCAACTTGTCTGGGATGTCACCCAGAAGCATAGCATAAGTTTGAAATGCAGACAGTATAGAGCCAATATTCATAACTTCAACTACAAAGATGATGCATGTATACAGATAGCATAATTATAACCAGTCAATCATAACCTTCCCATAGACACCTCACATGACAACCTTCGTACAATATTTGCTGCAAATATATAACAGTGGTTGCAACAGTGATCTATATGATTTAGATTCTGTCAATAACATCACAGATGGTTTTAAGTGTGTTATGGCATATATCCCGGACTTCAAAAGCTTGTGTCTCTCACCAACAGAAGGTGGTCCAACAAAAGGTGTTACCTCACCCACTGTGTCTCTCTAATATCCCAGGACTGACACGGCTATTACTACACTGCATATAACCTGTTTCAGGACATTTCTGTCTTGGCTTGATAGCAGCTCCTGAGATTTCCTACATCAACCATTTCTTAAAGATGTAGGGTCGTCTATGAGACCAGCTTCCAACCTTTCTTTTGTCCCTCATGGGAGGTCAAATTAGAACCACAAAAAGATTTGTGGGCTCGTAACTTCAAATAGATCAGCGGTTGTAGTACAATTGAGTCTCATTAAATTTTCACCATCAACTCATATAACAAAAATTTACATTTAGATTATATTGGACCCCATAAAAATTAAGGAAATGAGTGCTTGTTGAGGATGTTGAGTATCATACTAGTTTTGTGAAAATGCTTGGTCACATAGGTTTTGAGAGGATCTACTTGCTAAAATTAATTTTAGCCTATGTCTACATTGGCAATTGAACGACAAAACTTTTGTCTTTCAGAGGTGTTAAACCCTGACCCTCCCGAAAGACAAAAGTTTTGCCACGACAACCATGAGTGTGAACAGAGCATTGCCAGCAAGAGCACTCTCTTGCCGACAATGCAAACACTGCTCATTGTGAGTGGAAATTTTTTGTCGGCAGGAGAGCCGACAAACAGCAGCTTCACTGCCTGACTTTTAGCAGAAGGGCTGTAGCAACACAGCCATGTTGCTAAAAGCTGTGTAGTGTAGATATATCTTACACTTCCAAGTAATTCATGACCTTTTGTCTGGTTTTTATTGGGTGCAATCCCAAAATTGCTGAATTTGGGAGTTTCAGTGAAGAAAAGGTTTCTTTAATGGTTGGGAAAATAGCATTGCAACACTGGAAATGATCAACAGCTCAATTTTTAAAGGAGTGGTGCAGTGAGCTATGGGAGTTAGCTGCTCTGGAGAGAGTGATTTATAAAAGGCAATAAGCTGGAGGACTTTGAGAAAATAAGGTCTTTATTTTTGGACTGTTAAGCAGAATAACTATATTTCATAACCAATGTATTCTCTAGTCTTAATATTTTAGCATCTCAAGGAGAGTGTTACTTTTTGGGGTTGGAGGGAAAAGGTGCAATTCATCTGTGTGGAAGAGGGGAATCCATTGTATTTAAAGTGAGGAAGTCTACCTATACAGGTGATGGGTATCACTGTTTGACATTCAACATGGAAGGGAAGACACATGGGTGTGAGGAGTTTCTGGTTTTGACATGTGAAGTGGGGAGATCCATAAGTGCAAGTGGGACCCTGTTGAGGTTCAAGTGAGAAAGGGACAGATATAAACAGGTCTAGTGCCAATATTCGTATGACCTTGGGCCAACCCTGACTTGTACTCTTAAGAATATGTGCACAGTATCTTTTACACACAGTTGCAAGTAGTGAGAAACGTAACTTTTGTTGGGGTCTCTGTAAGTGTACATATAGATTTTCTTTCTTTTTGCTGATAGAAATGGCAGGTGCTGACTGCCAGGGGGCAGCAAAGGGAGATTTTTTGTTTTCAGCCCTTTGCAGTTGGAGCTTTTCAGCTTGATCGTGCTAAACGCTTATACGCCAGTGTTTCAATTTACAAACTCTGCCTCCCCTCCCCCCCTTCTCAGTTTCTCTACCATTAACTCTGTGCTGCTGCAGCCTGTTCCACCTCCCATACAGCAGGATGGGGGTGGAGGCCATGAGGGGCTCTGGGAGGAGACTGGCTGAGGTTCTCTGCGCTCCCTGAGTATATTGTAAGGGGGGGGGGGGCGGTTTGAGAGGCTCAGGGGACCCTCTGGTCACCCAGGTTTTCTCTCATCCCCTGCTCCCCTCGTCTAGGATGGGACTGAAGGACTCTGTCCCACTGGCCCCCCCGCAGGCTTTCGCTCCCTGCACCCCAAGTATGGGGTATTAGAGCTGCTGTTTCTCCCCATCCTGGCTGGCTCCCCCTAGAGTGATGAGCGTGAGGGGGGGTCTCTGTCCGCCCCCCTTGGCTTTGCTCTCCCCGTGTACTGCGTGGGGGTGCTAAAGGTCTTGCCCTAATCTGGCTGGGGTTCTCCTTTCGCCCCTCATGCACGATAACGGGGGGCTGCGCCCCTCCTGATTTGGGAGGTTCCCCTCCATCAGGCTGGCCTGTGTGTGCCCCGTTGCCCCCTGGCCTAGGGGACCTCTGTCCCCCCCCAACTGGGGGCTCGCTCGGTTACTCCGTCCTGGGCTGGGACTCTCCTCCCCGCCCCCCTAGCTCGGGAGTTTCCAGGAAGCAGCGCTGAGAGGAGCCGTTTCACCGCGTAGACTCAACTCCCCCCCTCCGCTGAGACCGTGGCAGTAACGTCAGATAGTCCCCGTCCCGACCCCAACCAGACTTCTCCCAGGCTGGGTCCCGAGTGGGACGCACCCCGCCGGGGGGGACCGAACTAAAAAGGAGCTGGCTCAGCCTGGGGCTAAAGTGAGAGTTTGGGGAGGGAGGATTGTGAGGGGGGGAAGGAGTCCCGGCCGGGGCGGAGGGATCCGAAGGCGAAGAGAGTGAAAAGGTCCCGGGTGCTTTCTCAGCGAGGGAGGGAAGTGAGCGGGAAAACACGGCGCGGATGTAACCGGGAACAGACCCACCTCCTGGAGCCTGGGGGCCCCCCTACCCCCGTCTTTCCCCACAGTCGGGGGCTTCCTACGCCTCATCCCCTCATGCGGGGCCCTGTCCGCACAGAGCGACGCTCCACCCGCCCCTCAGGCGCAGGGGATCCTGCCCCACCAGCCCGGACCCTAACTTCACCAGACGCTGGGAGGGGGCGTCTCCTTCCCCTCAGCTGCGAGCGCCCCTCTCAGAGACGGGGGGAGGCAAAGGGGACAGAATGGAAATGAGCGGTGTGGGGTAGGGAGGTCGGAGCAGGAGCCTTAGGGCTGCTGGGATGGGGGGGGTGTAGGGTCAGATAGGGGGTGCAGGAAGGGCAGGTCTGGAGGAGACCCCAGTGAGGCAGACAAAGCAGGACATGGGTTGGATTTGTGTTAGTGATGCTTTGTAAAGCCCCAGTGCCTATGGCGATTTGGCTCAACAGAGTAAGGTGACTAAAAAGTGAGGCTGCCAGCTACAGTAACCCCCACATGAATGACGTTTTCCTCCCATTTGTCCTGCAGGGTGAGAAGAAATGGCAGGTCTCAGTTTGTGCTCACCCCCTTTTTCTCCTTCCCCCTAATTCAAGCCACTTCATCAAGGGTGGCCTTTGACACGCCCCAGGGGTGCAGCCACACAGGACAGGTTGTTTTTGTTCTTTTGTGGACCCTGTTTCTGCTGGACCTGCCTCCGGTGCCTTCAAAAATGAACTTGGGAACCAAAGTCTCCTGTCTTCTAGAGATAAGGACCCCAGTTCACCACTACTCCACTCCCCTGACTGTTACTCCCCAACACTGAGTAACTTACTGGTTTAGTTTCCTTTTCTGGATAAGCAAAGCTACAACAAACCCAAATGTACCATGGTGTTTATGGAAGTTTGCTACAGGCCCCTGCATATTTTACTTCACACAGGACCCCACAAATCCTAAAGCTGCCCATTCGCAATGGCTTCCCATCCTTCCATTAACCCTGCAGGGAGAGGAGGGAAAGAAATTGTGATCATTCTAAGGTCTTGCTTTCCACCAACACCCTCCCTGTTCCCAGGTACACAGGCGTCATGTCCTCCCATTAACCCTGAGGAGAGAGGACAAAAGCTAAACTACGCTCCTGCCCTGCTTCCCTCATCCCACCCCCAGCTAAGCAGGCTTCACATCCTCCTGTTAATGTTGAACGGAGAGTAGGACAAGAGCTGCTGATGATTCTCAGGCCTTGCTCTGCTTCTCCCCACCCCCTCCATCATCACTATCCCCATCCCCCACTGCAGCTCCCATAGACTTGCATCTCTTCTATTAACACTGAAAGGGGAGGACAGGAGCTCTGATGGGTTTTTCTCGGGCTTATTCTGTTCTCTGCCTTTTACCAACCAGTACCCAGCTCTACAGCCCTTTTTAAGTGCAAACCCTGCAGCCAGCTCTGTTTTCATACACACCAACCCAACTGCCCTTCCCCCAACTCTCTATCCAAGCTCCACAGCCCTGCAGGAAAAACTGGTGATTCCCCACATTTTGCTTATTCACAAATGGTAGTTTTTTAAAAATGTGTGATCTGTTCTGTTTTAGAGGCTGCAGCATGCTTTTAGAACAACATTTTGTTTTATATAATCTTGTAGATAGCCCTTCATAATAACCCCTTGAAATTCTCCATTTTGGTCTTTTAAAAAGTTCTATCTCCTCACCTCTTCTGGATCAGTAAAGGTCAGTTTAACCCCTTCCATTTAAAATCAGAAGTCGGTTCAGAAGGATGACTTTTCATGTATAGTTGTGATATCTCATTTTAGTGAATGAATTTTTTTCAACCCGGTCATGAAGCACACTGAGGAAGGGTGCTTCTGCACTAATGAAAGTCATGTATGAGTTAATGAGAGGTTTGCAGGGTATGCAAAGCAAAAGAGAATCTTTAACCAGCTCTGCCATTCCCTCTACATACCACAAATTTGTAAGCTGTAACTGCAAGGTGGATTGGATGTGTGTGTGTGGAATGCTGCAGCAGGAGACTCATGTACAAGTGGATGCTCATTCATTTCATATGCTATCATTTTTAGAGTACCCTTAAGTTTATACACACTTTTTTTCTGGAGACATTGTGTGAGGCTTAATTAATACTTGTGAAGCACTTTGAGAATGTTAGAGGTAAGGTGTTATAAAACTACAAAAGTATTATTTACTAAGTCAGGTTTCACTTTAAAATAACTTGATTTTTTCTATACTAACAATTTTCCAGATTTATATTAATAGATCAATTATATTTAGCAAATTCTCAGCTGCTGGGGCCAGTGTTGTTGGTGGCAACATCCTAGCTATGGAACTTTTTGCCTAAGGAACTCCTTGCCAGAAGAGATCAGATCAAGGCCAAGCCTTGCTGTGTTTAGGTCCAAATGTAAGATGTGCCTTTAAATTAAAGGCCCTGGAACAATGCTAGTAAACAGAACAAAAACAAACCCCTTCAATTCATACACCCCACCCACTTCACCAGGGAACAAAGAGAAGTAACATCACTTTCCTTATGTACTCTGATACTATTTAAGTTTATACAGTGCTTAGATACCAAAGCAATCAGTGATTTAGAAATACCTATAATTGCAGAAATTACTTTAAAAAATAAACTATATCTAGTCCTCAACAGGAAGTACTGTAATGGTAAATCTAAACAAGAGGAACAAAGGTTTTATTTTCCTCTGCCTTTTTCTAACATTTTTCTGTTAGTTTCTATTAAAGTGTTAAATTCATCTTTCAATATGATGGATAAATATTAATTGTATCAATGGTGTTTTGTCATCTTTATAATACAGAGAGAATGGAGCCTTGTAATAAAAAAAATCACTTTATATTGGGGAAATTTTTATATAACAGAGGGAACTACTGTATCTTGAAGTCAAAGGGGGGAATCTAACATTAAGAACATGGATGCTATATATTGTTGGAAAGCTATATTATAGGCATGGAAGTCAGAAATATGTTTTATGCTGGAGAAAGCTTTGTAATGAGAGAGTTTGCCTTGGAGTAAGAGAGGATTTGATTTTTTTCTAACTTTAAGCAATAAATTAGGAACTCTTCGACCATATGAAAAAAGTCTCTGTCTGAAATATCCATGCTGGAAACTGAAATTTGGCTCAAGTAGTCTGTTTATGAACATCTACTGAGTGGAATAATAATTAAAAGAAGTCAGACACTAACTTTAATCTAATCTAATTTAATTTTGCTATGACTTCAGTTGAAATTGAAAGAGGTGAAGGGTATGTAAGTAAATATTTAATTTTTAAAATTATGAACTAAATGTATGTTCAATAGGCCATAAAACTGGATTACCTGCTTCTGACTGGTGTCGTCTAGATTTTGCTCATGACAGAACATGGTCCTCCACCCCTCTGGGCCCCTGTCTTACTCTTATCAAGTATTTTCCTTGTAAATGTTTATTCTGTAGTAGGAAAGATTGGGATGTTGGTTTGCTGGCTTGTCCCTCTCTCTACCTTATTTTTGTACAGATAATGAATGCAGTGAGGGCAAAATTGAAATTCTTTTGTATTCTCAACACTGTTGGCCACCACCTGCGCTCATCTCTCTCTCTGCAAATGCAATCACTTTAATGTTGCTGGGAAGTATTACTTCAGTGTCTTCTCCTTTCTGCAACATTTGTGGCCTCCTGGTCCAATGAGCCCTTCATATTAATTTTTCCTCCTTTTATCCAAGCAAGGAGTTTACCAGATACTTCAGCTAGATATTTAGGTCATCCATGGTGGAAAGGGGAAATAGAGAGCTAAAAGTAAAAATAATTTTTTGGTGTGTGGGTGAGTTTTTTCTTTCTCTTTTTTTTTTTTCCCAAGAGGTTTGTCAGTTTAATTTTTTTTTTCTGTTTGTGTGTAAACTGAGATTATACATGTTGAAAACTGATTAGGGTAAATCATTTTTGTAATTTCAGAATCAAAGTTGACTATTTTCTTGTATGTATGGTTTCTTTCCCATCTTTGTTACTAGTCTTAGTCGCTTTCACACCTGCTTTGAGCCTGAACACTCAAATTATTCATAGACTTGCTCTGGAAAAAGAAGACTTCTCATCTGGACTGGGCAGATTTACCATCAGTAATTGTAAATGGGCTTGGATGATTTAATGATTCTTATGCTTTAACAAAATCTTAATTATCTGATTTCATTGCCTGTTAAGAACTCCTGTGCACTGTGTTGTCCCAATTTGTAAATCTCTCCAGTGGAATTTATTAGTTATTTCTTGCAAACTAACTGAAAGCTTACAAGGTACTGACTTCATCCTTTGACATGCTGAGAGATACTGTTACTCTCCTTTTGGAAAATTGTATCTCTTATTGTATTATTAGGTTAAGGTAGGTTATTGGACTATTTGCAAAACTTTTTGTCCCATAATCCCTAATAATCCCAGTTCTGTATGTTTGTGATAGGAGATCAGCTTGGTATGACCTGGTTGTATCAAAAATACCATAGCAAATTTGGCTGTCAAGTCCAGAGCTTTTTTTCCTTTGTTAGAGAAGGAGATTGTATCTTATCTGAACTGTCCCTTCCTTTAAGAGGAGAGGGGGCTTTTGTATTGAAGACTCTAGTACAGCCAGCTTTAGTACTTTGTGAAACACTTAGGATTCCCATCACCTAGACAAGTGCAGCTGGAGGCAGGCAGAGGATCATAGTAAAAATAATTTCTGTTTAGACTAAGATGAGCTGAAGGACTCATCTGATGTCAAATACATCTCCATAATGGAGGAACACCAAGACAGTAAGTCCACTGGGGTCCATGGACTTCTACCTTATTTGGAGAATTGTCCCTTGAATTGTTCTTAAATGTTGTCTTCTGTACACAATGCAGTATATCTCGTTCTTTTCGCTGCAACCTGACTGCTCAGAAGAGAAGGAATCTCCTTCTCTGTCCTTTGCTAGACACAGACTGAGCCATTAGACAACTGGGCACTTTCACAGTGTGATGGTCTCTTCCTTGGGCCATAGGATAGGACTGCTTCTTCAGGTTCCTCTATGCTACCAAATGAGATGGTGCTGCTCTTCTGAGCAATTGAGTGGTTGGGGAGCAGCAGCTCCTGTTTGCCTCTGGTCCTGCTAGTTGTACTAGCTCTTCAACATGTAGCTGACCAGGGCTGAGGAGAGGGGGGGAAGCTGGTACAAATTACCAGGGCCTGGGGGTCTGGAAGGGGGCCCTGGGGCCTGGCTTCCCTAGCTTCGTCAGCCCTGTTTATCCAGTATGCCCTTGCTGGGGGGCCTGAAAAAAAAATTTCACCAGGGCTCGAACCTGCTCTCGGCGGCCCTGTAGCTGACAGCACAATGTATGTATAGGCAGCCTGCAGCACAGCAATTCATTCCTTGGGCTTCCTGGGAGTCATCAACCTTAGCCCAGCAGTTCTGCCTGCCTCTATCACATCCCAACCTCTCTTCTATTTCATCACAATCACTGGCTTCCCCTTTTGCTTGCTTCCACCAGTGCCTTGCCTCCTTCCCAATTCTTTCACTTTCCCTGTCTGTCAAGATATGCAGGGGTGGAAGGCTGGTCACAAAGGGGTGTCTGTAGGATGACAGGTCAGATGGCCACATGTGTATGGGGAGCAAGAGTGGATGCTGGGTGTCAGGGATCAAATCAATCCAGTTCACTGTAGTTTGGCAAACCAATACCCTTTTTTTTTCTGAAGGCTATCATCAGCTTGTGCTCCAGAATATAAACTTTAACTCTTATGATTGCACCATTCAACTTAAAAATATGGGCTGAGGAGGATGCAGTGATGTTTGCCTGAGTCTGCATGCAGCCTGAAACAATGACTCTGAGAGAGGTATGAATTACTTCTATTAAATTAAAGTGGTAATTATATCTGAAGTACAATGACAAATTAAATGTCAGTATTAATTATTTCACTGCTGATCGAGGCTTGCTAGAAAGAAGGGCAATCATATTCTGAAGATCTACTGTAAGTAAAGTCTTGTTTCCATAAATCTCAGTTTGTGAAGGAACTTTGGAGAATACGAATATGTTTGTTTCTAGTTTCACCCTTGTTGGGGTTGTACAAACAAGAAATAGAGAGGTTGGAACAAAAGATTGAGGATAAAGAAGTAGAGAAAAGGATAGAGAATTTGAGAGAGACTTTTATGAGATCACATGCAATAGAAAGCAAAGGAGGAAGAGAGGAGTGTGAAAGGGAAACAAGAAAAGGAGAGAGTGCACAAACTGGTTGGAGGGGAATTTAAAGGGGAAGGGGAGCCATTAAACACTGCAGAAAAGTTAGACTGAACAAATGCAGACACTGGAAAAGATAAAGGAAAAAGACACTAACAGTGGAGTGAAAGTTAAAAATGGAATGAAGGAAGTAAACTGAAGTGACAAGAGAGAACAAAAGCAAGGGAAATGTATTATTTTTTATAAAATGTTACAAAAATAATATATTTTAAAATAAGTTGTTATGAAACATTGTAAAATATGTGTTTTTATTAGAGATTATATTTTAAGTATGTGAGCTACCCCAATCAAATGGTTTTGCAGAGGGGCCCAATCTTATAACACACAAGTCTGGGCCACTGTAAAGGTGTTGCTTGGGCTTCTTGTGTTCTGCCATTCCAACTCTGTTCTTCACCACCAGCAAACAAAACGAGGAAAGGGGATATCCCTGGTAGTTCCTTTCCTTCATCTCTCTTTTAATTAGAGTATCAGCTTTTACTGATACTAGAGACTGGAAGATGGAACAAGGATTTTTGTTCCCTGAGAACCACTATTTCTGCCTCATACAGTATAGGGCATAGATAACTAACATATCCTAGCAAAAATTGTCTGTGATGGCCAGGGAAATTTGTTCAGGTTTTAAAATTCTTGTTACCATAATGTAAATGAAATCTTAGAGTAAGAGAATCTTGCAAATTTGTCTGTTCTCCTACTTACAACCAAGACAGATGAACACACCTAAATCAAGATACTTCAAAGCAGAAAGTCTGTAGGACACACTTGATAGATCCTCTCATTGAGTCTTAGTCTTTTTTGTTTGATTTTAAACTGTTTGCCATTTTGAAATGGCTCTAGGGCTTCAGCCAATCAAGACACTTGTTCAGTTGTAACAGTTACTTTTAATTTTCCAACTTTGAGAGCACAGCTTAACTAAGTTTTTGCATTTATTCTGTGCACTCGTTTGATCATCTTGAATGACATACATTTTACTACTTGTGTGGTGTTTTCTCTTTCCATAATATTTTTAACCATGTCAATAGCACAAAGGTTAATTTTCTCTGTGAGCTGCTCTATAAAAGGCAGGAGGCAGAGGAAGTGGTGTGTACAGATGGTAGTATTGTTGGTGCAAATAAGCAGAGAAAAGACTGTCCAGCCACTGGTGCATTGATCTGAGTTCTTTCCTTCTTAACACAGGGTCATTGCTTTTCTTTCCCCCTACCGACAGGCTTTGGTAGAGTATTAATTAGGATAACTTATAGCTATTTTATAGGGTAGCAGACTTACTTCATAGACCTCCATTGATCAGAGCTGAAAAGGGGAAAAAAAAGGAAAAGCTGCTGATTCTTGTTTTGTTTAATTTCTCAAAGCTATATGAAATGTGAATTTTTAGAAACAGCAATTGTTACCATGTTCCAAGGGATGCTTGTGCAAAAATGTGAAAGTGAGCTGCTATCATTCAAACTGCAGTTCTAAACAAAGCCAACTTCTCTAGCCAACCTTCCCAAACCCCTAAATAACACTCCACTAACATAATGCTCTGTGGCTTCCATTTAACATTGTTATCCTGTTATCGATAACCCTCTTTGCTCACCACTCAATGTCCTGATATGAGTAGAAATTAAAGGACTATATCTGCACCAAGGAATCAATTAGCATGCATGCACCAGCCTTCTGTAACCCTATGGAGAGACCACAAGAAGAGACCAGTCTAAAGAGCGTGTGTGTGTATATATATATATATATATCTTAGCACTTATATAACATTTTACCTATTTAAAGTTCTTTACAGACATTTAATTTACCCTAACATATATGTGAGGATAACTGTAATTGTTTCTATTTTACAGATAATGAAACAGAAATAGAGAAATTAAATAACTTTTCCACAGCCACAAAGAACATCTGTGAAAATTCTCATTAGAAATCAGCCTCCCTGGCTTCTAGTCCTGAGCAGAGACCATGTGACTAAATCATGCCTCTTTTTTGCATTTTAAACAAGGACTAGTGCAGATAAAGTTTTGGGTATCATCGAGCCAAGGAAATCAATATACAGAGCAAGTTAACTTGGAGTTCTTCTTCGAGTGCTTGCTCATATCCATTCCAGTAGGTGTACGCGCCGCGCGTGCACGTTCGTCGGAAACTTTTACCCTAGCAACTCAAGCGGGCCGGCAGGTCGCCCCCTAGAGTGGCGCCGCCATGGCGGGTGATATATACCCCTGCCGCTCATTCATTTTGATAAGTTGTTCAATAAGGCAAAACTAGTTTGTTTTGGAATGTTATGATTTCAATATTCCATTTTTGCATCCCTTCATAGGTATTAACAATCATAATGTGTTGATATATGACGACCACCAAGCAATGAGCTAAACGATTAGTCCCTCCCCTTATTGTTCCAAATACCCTCAATACCTTGTCCGTAGGGAACATCATCCCCAAAAGACTCAGAATAGGTGCCACATTTGCTCACCAGTTCCATGTCACCGCGTGTTGTCCACTGAACAAATGCCAATGGAACAGTGTGTGGGGGTGAGAACAGATACTAGTCAGCGCGCTAAGGTGGGATAGTGACTGAACAGGGTCCCAAAAATGAACCTCCGCGTAATCAGAGCTGCGCGCAACTCCGTACGTGAGACCCTCCAATACACGGTCCTTCCATCGAGAACAAGGTGCAACTGGAGCCGCACGCCGGAGCACTGTGGAGCGGCATGCCGCCATTCACAAAAAATTGTCTCAGCTTTCCACGTTTAACCAGGACATATATTCCTTCCCCGTATTCTTTCCTAAACCTCATTCTCTGGTAGAGAAAAACAGTTCACATTCGCAAGAGACGTGCCACAGGGCGCTCGCCTGTTTTACTAAAGGATAGAACTAAGCCGTTCCGCAAGTCCACTCAGACCTCTTTGGTCAGGCAATAGCTGACGACGGCAAAGTTCCGTTTTGGGAGAAAATACCTATCATGTGTGGATCTTCAACGTAGGGCTGCCTCTCTTTCTAAGTCCACTACAGAAGGATCTCCATCGCTGTCGGATTTAGAGGTATAACACTTTTTGCGGTACCTGCATGGAAGAACTACTACATGAGTGACGAAAACTACAGGACCATGAGAACGAGTACATCGTGCTATAGAATGTACAGAAAGCCCTATCCAACGCTAATAAGTAGACAAACCGGTGCAGTGTAAACGTCAATATAACTCGCGATCATTTTAAAATCACCTACTCTCTACAAGAGCCAGGCATCGGCGGTAGCGTTTCCTTACGCACGAGTTCCCAATCCGGAAAATCGCAGAAGCGGCGAAACCTGGTCCTCACGTAGCACAACGATTTACTAGCCTCAGTGGACTGATCTCAGCTGTGTCCTCAGACAGCCCAGCCAGATTTGCCAGGGGGGAATGGATGCGGGCGAGCCCGCAATTGGAGACGGGAAAACAGATTTAATATACGGAAATCTGCGCTGGTGAGGTCAGTTAGCAGAGTACATAACCAATGTGAATCTAGATGTATGGGTACCTCAGGGCTTGTATTGTCAAAGGGAGTTAGGTGGTATCACATTACATTTCAAACAGAGACGCATGAAAACGTTTTAAATTTCCATGGAATTACAAACAATAACACTCTCACCCGCCCACCGCGATGATAAGCTTCGGGAATCACCTACTGGAATTTGGATATGAGCAAGCACTCGAAGAAGAAAACATGGGTACTTACCTTGTTAACTCTTGTTCTTCGATGAGATGTGTTGTCATATCACATTCCACACCGCCCTCCTTCCCACTGTCGACAGTAACCGGCAAGAAGGACACCTGAGGAGCGGGCGGGCCG
>NC_133793.1:10105855-10215463 GCF_003597395.2 Chelonoidis abingdonii
GCCCGCCCGCTCCTCAGTTCCTTCTTAACAGCCGTGTCGGTCCGTTGGAACTGTGGAGCGCGGCATAGCTGACCTCCACATCCCTAGCTTCTCTTGTCAATTGTTCCTGTTCTAGTTAGTTAGTCATAGTTACTTAGCATACGTAGTTGTAGTTAGAGTTAGAGTTGTCTATATAGTTATACTCGTATTCGGGTAGGGCTCTGGCCCTCTCCCGCGCCCGCGCCGGGCTGATGCCTGGTTCGCCGGGGTTCAAGGCGTGCTCGACTTGTAAGAAGCCGATGCCCACCAGTGATCCCCACGACGCCCTGCTGAAGTGCCTGGGGAATCACACATCTCAGACAAGTGCCGCATTGTAAGTCTTTCCGTCCCGAACAAAAAGGAGCGAGACCAGCGCCTCAGGAACGCTCCTTATGGAAGCGGCACTTCACCCCGCGCCTCCGGCACCGAGCGCGCTCCGGCACCGGACCCCTCCGGCACCGCGAAGACGCACCGGCACGACCTTCTCCGGCACCGCTCCGCTCGAAGAGCCCCTCTACGTCCTCAACCCGGCTAAGCGGCCCCCGTAAGGAGCACCCACTGCCGGCGCGGCCGGTGTGGCTGTGCAAGGGGTTTCGTTGACTCCGGGCCCCGACGTTCCGTCGAGTCCGATCCCTCCAGCTCCCCGCCAAGATCTGGGTAGAGCTGATACTCTCCACGCCCGAGACTTTCTCGTCGGCACGGGACCTGATTGCTCTGACTGAGCCTGGGCTGCCCAACCCCCGGCGCCGCCGGTGCGGTTGTGCTTCTAAGGGCAAGAAACCCCTATGAGGGCACCGTCCCCGGATTCTTCCGACCGGCGCCGCTCAAGGAATCCCAGGCCCGGTCCGCGATCCGGCATCCGGATCATGAGGGAGGTCTCGCCTTGCGACGGCCGCTCCGCAGCTTCCCGACAACGCTCTCCCTGCGCGGGCACCGGTCGTACTCGGCGGCACCGATCATCATCGCGCCGATCCAGAACTACTCCCGGCACCGCTCGGGGTCCAGCCGCCGCTACCGGCACCGCAACTCCAGGAGCCGCTCACGCACCGCAGGTCCTCTTGCCCAGTCGACCTGCAGGGGTATATATCACCCGCCATAGCGGCGCCACTCTAGGGGGCGACCTGCCGGCCCGCTTGAGTTGCTAGGGTAAAAGTTTCCGACGAACGTGCACGCGCGGCGCGTACACCTACTGGAATGGATATGAGCAACACATCTCGAAGAACAAGAGTTACAAGGTAAGTAACCATGTTTTCTGGTGAACCTCTCAGCTCCCCATAACACAATGATTCCAATGAGCTCTTTCAATTTCCTTTCCCTAACATGGGCATCTTTTAATTGTTCTTCCCTCTTTTGGCCTACTCCACTAATTCAGTATCCACATTATGTTGCTTTCTCTCTGTTTTCAGGTCTTCCAGGACTAACTTGACTCAGGACGCTCCAAGTTTCTCTCTCTGCTAACCTAGACCATTCCAGCCTCTCTCATTTCTCCATGAGAAAATCTGATTTCTTTCGCTCAGTTGTTGCTTGATTCCACTGTGTTCTTCCAGGGATTTTGCAGACTCTTTCTACTCTGCCTTGCTGTCTTGATCATGTTAGCTTCCCCAATATTTGTTTTCACACTTACCCTCTTCAGACCATCTCCTATCTCCTGCTCTGGTCATACCTGAAATGTAGCAACAATACTCTCAGTGACATAAGACTTTTCCCTGCAATATTTTCTTTCATTTTAATGTTTCTTTTCTGTCAGAACAAAGCAGATCAAAATCCTTGTGTATCTAGAAAAGTGTGGATTCTTAGTCATTCAGGGAACAATTTCATAAAGAGCTTCAAATGGGCCTTTTTTTATCGGGGAAAGCTCATTCCAAGACAAACCAGTGACGTGCTTTGAATCAAACCTGCATGTCCCAAACAACTTTAAGTTTTGACTTATGATAGTTAATTGTTCATTCATGTTGTCGGAATATCTGAAAGAGAACAGTCTTATTGCCCGTAAAAATGTTCCCATTTTACAGATTACGAGACTGAGGTAGATAAGTAACTTTTGCATAGTTATAGGTAGAATATGAATAATTCAGAATATTAGTCTTATCTGCCAGAAGTATGATCCAGAGGCAGATCTCTTGTAGCTCCAGTCTAAGGCTGGGTTAACAAGTGTTCAGAAAAGCTGCTGAAAAGGCAAAAATATTAAAGTAAAAACTGAAACTTCAAAAAGAGATTAAAAGGGTCATAAAAGAGGCCCTAAAGAAAAGCAAGAAAATTACAGGAGCAGATTTGCAAGTAGGTGGAAGCAGCTATGGCAAAGGCTTATATCTATTTGGTTGCAAGTATTGACAAATTCAGCAAAGTACAAAGCTAATAAAATTAGAATAGGAAAAGCAGGAGAGAAAATGATTTAGCTGCAGCAGAGTAGAGCTGGTATCTACACACTCTATGGAAGAAAATATAAGAAAAATTACTTGAGAATACTGAGTGAACTGGAGCAAATGTTAAAAAAAACTGGAAGAGAGACTAAGTCACGTGATTCTCATTGTCTTGGAGAGTCATACTGTAAGATGTCCATGATGTCCTAAAAGAACCTGAGTGAAGGGTTGCAGGTCCCCAAAAACATGTAATACTTTAAGTGTGTGTTACAAAGGCAAGGAAACGTGTTTGGAGATGAAAGCGTAGCCTGACTGTATCTCATCTTGGTAGCTTAGTATTATGGCGGTAATAAAGCAGGAAAATTGGCAAGTCAATTGGAAAGCAAAGTTTTTTGCAGAGATCAAGCAGCCAAATTCTAAAACCTGTATATATGGTAAAGCCAGGGATTGGGGAGGGTATTGAGTGAGTGCTACACAGGAACCTATTCAAAATGTGTTTAACAGAACACTCAGTGAAACAGCAATCCAAAGTTGTTGTCTGGGTTAACTGTAGCAGAAGACAAATTGAAAGAGGTATTTTGTATAGAACTGGTGTATGGACTGTTGGCTTCAAGAAATCCTACTGAAAATGTCATGGTTGGAAAAGAGAAGAAAGAGATGACTCTGGGTAGATCACAACATACTACATTTGGAGAACTTCCAAATGGCTCTCAGAGCCAAGTCCTTTGAAGGGAATACAAGAGAGAAACTGGCAACTATTGGTCATTTTGAATAAGGTATGGAGGTTGTAATATGCATTGATTTATTTCTTGTTTGAAAACATTTTAATTTGGTAAAAATACTAATATAAAATAGGATGCAATTTTTTACTTGCAGCTGTGAGAGACCAGAATTACAATATAAGGGGTCTTACAGAGTTCAGCAATAGAGCAATAATCTTTTCCACTCTGTTGCTATTCAGACGGTAGCACAATGACTCTGGTGATGTCCTTTTTAAAAAAAATGGTAAGGTCCAAAGACAGAGCAATGACAGCAGCTAGACCACCTTGAGTAGGACAGAAGTGAGCAGGCAGGGAGAATATATAGATGAGCTGACAGGCACAATGGAGCAGTACTGGCCACATATGAAGCAACATGCTCTGCAATCACTGAGGGTGCTGTTGGTGGTCAGATTGCTGTTAGTGGAAGTGGAATTCTATGAGAAATGCAGCTGCTACCAGCAAAAGACAAATGAGTAATAATGAAACAAGTATGTTGGGAGGGGTTTCAAGGCAGAGATGGTCTCCTCCTATGTATTTGTTTAGCAGTTAGCACAATGGGACTCTGATTTTGACTCTGGGTTTGGGGATGTATGCAATACAAATAATAAAATATTTATAAAACTGAGAGTTAACTGTGATGTATAACCTTATGGTGGAAAAGAATTTGTGCATATGCCTGGTGGGAAGATCACTCTTCTGGTGAACATTATTTGTGGGAGAAGAGCAGTGGGGACTAGGGATTAGCAAAAACTGGCGTTCATCCACTTCCAACCTTCCCTAAACCATTCTGGCATATCCTCTGAAAATGTGTAAGACCAGCAGTAAATATATAAACCCTGTATTTTCTTGTATTGAGTAAATTCTTGTTTCTCTAAGTCTGCAATTAGTACTATAGATAATCACCCTTTCCCAAATCCATTTATGCATCCACAGAAATTAGATAGTTAAGAAATGTGGTGTGAGGGTTTGAAGGCAATGGTTTTCTCAACCTGTGGTCCAGTGAGCACACAGATGCAGCCCATGTGACATCCTCAGGGCCATGCAGGTATTGTGTGTGTGTATATGATATATGTGTGGCCGCAGCTCACTTAACACATAGAGAGCTGCATATGTGCCCCACAATGGTAAATAGGTTTAGAACCACTGAGGTCACAGCTACAATTAGCAGAATAAAGAACAGTGGATTTTCCATTCTTTGTTACAAACAATAATTAGGGTGTGACCTCCATGCACAAACGCAGCCAGTTCACAACACATCAAGCCCTTTGCTTACAGTTGATAACCGGTGGGCTTGCCAGCTTCTGGATACTGCTCATACACTGGTAGTGTCTTTATTTTGATAGTGATTGATCTTTTGTTCTTCTCTAAATCACATACCTTCACAGAGATCTTATTCCATAGTCTAGATCTGCACGAAAGTCATCTTCTAAAACCGTGTTTCTCAAACTGGGCAAAGTGGATTCCTTAGGGCATTCCACTGTCTTTTCTGAGTGATACAAGAAAACACATTGGAGGGAAATGCAACAAGAGAATTCCCCCGTCTTTTCTTGTTGTGTTGATTCTGACTTAAGTCTCTCAAAAAAAAATAGTCTTCTCTGAATATTCAAGACATGATTCTACTTTTACTGAACATGAAGTGAAAAATACCAAGCAAGAAAGTTTTGCTGTTGGAATATTCTTTAAAACTGCACTACCCTCTTACACTCACCAGTTTCCCTCACATCCTATTTTTCCCAAGAAAATATGATGGGAAACTCCATACACATCTTTTATATGTTCATTAGGGAGCCCTAATATTTTGTTTTCTGTAAGACAGTTTGGAAAACCTTACACTAGAACAAGATTTTTTCCCTACCACTTCTGTATAGAATTGTGGATTTCTTTATGTGACATTGCATGTGCACAGATTTGACTAGAGCAAAGATCACTGCTTAGTTCTCCAAGTACAGTCTGACACAGAGAATTTGCTGAGCTTGCATTCCGGGCCAGGTCAACCTACATACTACTTACCCTGTGTATTTCATGCTTCTTTACACTCTTGTGACCTGGATGAATTTTGCAGGGAATGGAGCAGTGCATTGTTTTAATGTATGGGACTCTTGAGTTTTGGTCATGCAATCTTAAATCAACCCCTTGTGATACATTAGGTTGTCGCATATTATTTTTTTCCATAGGACCAAATCAGTAGTTATTAAATATTTGTTTTATCTTCTTGATTCAGTATGAGGCCCCATACTTTATTTATTGCACACATTTCAAGCCCTGCAGTGAATCTAGAATTATGAATTTCCTCATGGACTTTTTGTGGTTCTCATCACTATAGCATCTGACTGCTTTACAAATGTTAATTAAATGTATCTTCACAATAGGCCTGTTGTAAAATTATCCTCATTTTACAGAGGAGGAACTGAGAAAGATTAAGGACAAAATTAACAAAAGTGTCCCCTAAGTTTTGGCTGCCAAATTTGAGAAACCTAGGGACCGATTTTTTCATAACAACATTTTTATACCACTTTATATGTTCAAAGCGCAGTTCTTTTTTACTTCAGTTGCAGTTGTCAGAGCTCAGCACTTCTGCAAATCAGGCTCCTTATGTTTGAGATGTGTGTCCCCAACATCCCAGAGTAATTCTGTGGAAGAGGCATGGATAGGATCCACTAGTCCAGTGGGGTATTCAGGTGCCTTAACCATAAGACTATCCTTTCTCTTTATTCAGTTCCCTGCTTTCTTCACTACATATCTGACTTCTGGGCAAATGAAGCAGAGTTCTTACAGACCACAGCCTCATTCACTGTGCATCATCCATCTTGCGCTTGATTTTGCAACCTTCATGTCTTATCACAGAGTTTTATTGTATATAATTCATGCGTTTTAACAAAGAAAACTGAAAAAACATAAACTTAATCATGTGGAACAGTACTGTCCCCCACAAGTATGGAGGTGGGCCACGCACAGGGTATATGGAACAGAATCAGATAATTTTGCTGCCAGGCTCTAACAAGCCTTTTGCTAAGCATGTGCAAATGGTAATTTTCAGAAGCTTTAAATTCAGCCAGTTTTAGGTGGATTTTCACAAGAATACCAAAAAGTACATCTCCGCCTCCAAGGCAACCCTTCTGCTCAAAATGTGGAGGTGCTAGAACTTTTCAGCAAACATCTGTAAGAATTTAACATGGGCAAAACAGTGTATTTGACCTGATCCTCATTCTTGCAAATGGCTGAACCATTTCTATTAAAACTTAGTAATAATAATGATCAGCCTGAGGCAACCACTTTGCATGGAAAATTTCAGCCTCAACAGATGAAGTTTGGCAAAATTATAAGCAACTGAAAACAGGGTCTTATAGTGGAAATGTTAGGTAACCTTAATTATAGGTGTAGCTGCTAGCTTCACCTATAATTACAGTATTGCCTAGAGAGTCCCACCTGAAATTTGGGGCCCCTTTGTGGTAGGCACTGGGACACAACAAACACATTGTAAAATTTGGAGAGTTTACGGTATTCTAAATAGACAGGACGCGACAAAGATGGGAGAGCAAAAAAAGCATAGTCTAAGCCAGGAGTAGAATCCTGTTATGCTAACTGCCAGTCCAGTAGCCTGTCACTAGACCATGCTGCTTCTCAAGGAAATTATCACAGCAGAGGTTCCATATCTAAAACAATGTGAAAGACAAAGAGGAAGGTTCTACAGTTCCTGTTGGCTTTATTGACTATATTTTTTAATACAGAGGGTAGCTCCAGGTTTTATGGTGGAAGGAAATGGCCATGTTATCAGAAATTAGAGATGGAAAAGACTGGTTTAATGTATCCAGACTATCTCCCTGACAATGCAGGAATCTGTTGTCTTCAACAGAATCCATTATCAAACATTCCACAGTGTCAGTGATAACAAACTAGCAGCTAAAAACCTGTGCTATTGCATGGGCATAATTTGTAAAGTTATGTGTGGCCAAAACAAACAAACAAATCTAAAAATGACTGAGACCTTTAAAAAATTGGATTGTATAAGACTGTGAATCCCAGTTATGATTGAACCTGGTGATATTCTAAACAAAAACCTTTTGTAGCTGTTCCCATTGCTTCACACTGACTCAGATTCTAGGATTCAGAGTGATGCTTGGGATTATCATGTATGCTGGTGGCAAATGAGGGGGTCTGTTTGGGGTGAAAGTAACTTAAAGGACTCTACCGGTATGCAGTGTGGCCAGGCTCCTGGGCAAGGTGGGGGCTGGTCTGGGCCCCTAGAAGGGGTGGGACCTTGGGCAGAATGGGTGGGGCTGGGGCCAGACTCTCCCAGCCAGGCCTTCAGTGCTGGCCAGCCTGTGCGGCCCAGGGCTCCAGCGGTGATTTAAAGGGCCCAGGGCTCTGGCAACTGCCCGGAGCCCCCGGTCCTTTTAAATCACCAGGCCCCGGAACAGCTGCCCCGTTTGGGGGCCCCCCATCAGCAGCCCTGCTGGTACAGTGCTTAAAGTGCTTTAACATCAGCTGTGTACCGCCCCGTACTGGCAGCCACTTTCTTACCAGTATACCGTATCGGCCCGTACTGGCTTACTTTCACCTCTGGTTCTGTTGTGTTATTTGTGTAAGGATCCACAGAACCAGAACCCAGGATTTCAGAGCCTGGGATAGCTGCTGTTCCAATATTGCCACTGGGAAGTTATGCAGAACTATCTCCAAGGAGCATTGTGAAGATTAGGTGTTGCAGGATGTAGTGCCCAAAGGGACCATAGCAACAGGTCCTGTGGCTTTCTGATCGGCCCATGCTCTCTATTTAACCCTGGAGGGTGGCCCAGAAAGTTATCTGGGTAACCAGGCAGACTTCTGGCTTGCTGTGACTTTACCCCTCACCTCACTTTCTGATCTCCAGTCTGACCCCAGCCTGACTCTGACCCTGACTTGTGCCTGCTGATCCTGGCTCTAGCAATTACTCTGATCCCTGCTTGCTGACTATTGCCTTGTGGCTGCGCTTGACTTGTGGATGCCAGCTGAGCTGTGACTGCTAAGTTAGATTGGTTACACTCTGGTCCTGTGTAGTTTGCCTAGACCGCTTTTGACCCCCTCTGCAGAAGCCCATTAGTAGGGATATGGAAGGGGCATGTCTTTTGTGAACCACTGGGGTACTGGATCTATAGGAGCAGCTTGTTCAACTCCAAACCAAGAACTATGTGCTGTGGTCCCAAGTGGCACACCTTCTAGCAGAAAATCAGACACTTTGCACAAAGCTAACATGATTCTAGGAAGAGAAGGCTATGCTGCAGGCTCATGTTGGGCCACTGCCCTTCAAACAGGATCCAACAGTACCACTACATGAATGTTTTGATGAAAATCGCCAGAAGTTCGGGGCGTTCCTGAACCAATGCAGTCACATTTTCAAGGGCAGAGCAGGAATGTATGCCACTGACCAGGTGAGGATGGGAATAGTGATCACTTTGCTATCTGGAAAAGTGCTAAATTGGGCCTTCCCCCTGCTGAAGCAGAACAGCCTGATGTTAACTGACTAAAATGCCTTTCTGTGATTCCTCCCCCCCCACACACACAAGATGGCCCTGATTGTGCTCACTCAGTGGAAGCTCCACTACAAAAGCTCCAGTAAGGGAGATGGCCAGCTGCCTCATACCCTGCCCAGTCCCAGTGACTTGTGGCCGACAAGTGGGACAAGGCAGTCTGAACTGCACCAATTTCAGTATGGAATTAGTGAGGAGGTAAGGGATGAACTAACCCATGATGAGACCCTAACCAGGATGGATGTTTTTCTTGAACTCTCTCTCCATATTGACAACTGCTGTGTGAGCAAAAGGAGAAGAGAAGGGGAACCATGACACTGCTGCCTTGCCTGTATGCCATGCTGAAAACTTCAGGGTCCAACCATGTACTGATGCTAGTTAACTTAGCGCACAGACACTTGACCTTGTAAGAGAAGGAATAGTGATGGTGAAATAATTTATGCTTTTATTACGGAGTGCCAGGACATGCCCTCACCTCCTGCCTATCATGGACCTCGACCAACAAGGAGTTGGAAATAAGTGAACCCGTATAGAGTGGGCTAGCCTGAACACCACCAGGGCGCTATGCTCCAGAATTACCCCACAGCCCTCGATGGAAACCTTATCCGGGACATACGAGTCCTCCTTATTCTTCCAAGTATAGCTACAGTTACGTATTGCGAATGGGGCCAACCTGATTCCCCCTCAGTGGGCCCTGATTGATTCTGGGGCCACCAATAATTTCAGAGGTGATAAAGCTGCTCAAGCCCTACAAATCCCCCTATGGTTAAAATCTATATCAGTTTTCATATAAATGATAGATGGGTCACTCCTGTTCTCAGAACCAGTAATACAGGAAACAGTACCCCTAGAGTCCATACTCCAGGGGCATCAGGAGGTGCTACAATTCTGTGTAATTCATTCTCCATGCTTCCCACTGATTCTAGGTGTCACGTGGCTGGTGCAGCACAATCCTTGCATCTCCTTGTGAGAGGAGAGGATCAGCTTCTCCTCTGAACATTGATGAAGGGTCTGCATACTGTTGGCCCCCACCCTGTGTCCCAGGCTCCTGCAGCTGATCAGGAGAAACCCAAGTGGCGGTGGCTAACCAAAAGGAACCACTCCCAAACTTGAGTCCCCACCTGCCTGATAAGTATCAGGATTATGCAGACATTTTTTAAAAGAAAAAAGCAGAGCTACTACCTCTGCACTGAAACTATAACTGCCCTATAGACCTGCAACTTGAGGCAAAGGCCCTTTATGGATGGATCTGTGTAATGTTGAAGCCAGAACTGGCAACGCTTTGTGTGTACATCCAAGAAATCCTGGCCAAGAGCTTCATCCAATGCTTCACCTCCCCAGCAGAAGCTCTGGTCCTTTTTGTTAAGAAAAAGGATGGAATGCTACTCTCTGGATACCCTACTGTGCCGTAAACCAAGTGAGAATCCAAAACTGGTGTCTCCTACCCCTAATCTTGGAGTTGCTAGCTCAAATGTGGTCTGCCAGAATTTTTACCAAAACAGACTGCTGGCAGGGGGCTTACAGCCTAGTGTACATTAGGGTAGGAGATAAATGGAAAACTGTCTTTCAACCCCCCCTATATTCACTTAGAATTTTTAGTAATGCCATTTCATTTGACCAATGCTCCCACAACCCTTTAACACTTCAAGAATGACGTCTTTAGAGGCATCCTAGACCAATATAATCATCTATCTTGACAACACATCTTGTTTTCAGAGAACCCGAAGCAGCATTGTTACTAGATTTGTTCCATCCTGGAAAGACTACGGAAGCACAGCCTGTATGTGAAACTGAATATGAAAAATGTACCATTGACCAATCCTCTACAGAATTATTGGGTTATATCCTTTCCCCAAGAGGACATTAAGATGGACCCTCCAGAAGGTGGATGCCATCTCCAGCTGGGCAGTGCTCAGGTCGCCCCAGGACTTGCAGCTCTCCCTGGGCTTTAAAGATTTTTACCAATGGTTCATTCCTGGCTTCTCAGGGCACATCGTCCCCATGACAATCTTCCTCAGCAAAGGTGTTGAATTTGTTTGGGTGCCAGAAGCTCACCTTGCCTTAAAATAGCTCAAGGCCACTTTCACCACTGCTCCTGATTTAGCACATCTTGACTTGGCCCAGGCATTTATAGTGGAACCCTATGCCTGCATTGGATTCAGACTCTCTCAGAGTCATGGGCCACAGGAAGTGCTGCACGCCTCCGCTTACTACTCCCCAATACTCACTCCTGCTGAATAGAATTGTGAAATATTAGATAGAGAACTGATTGCAATTAAATCAGCCTTTGAAAAGTGGTGCCGTCACCTCAAGGGAGCCTGAAATCAGGTGCAAGTATTCTCTGACCATAAGAACTTTTAATATGTGTGTAAAGCTTGAGCCTTGAACCAAAGACCACTCAGGTGGGCAATATTCTTCTTAGTTCTATTTCATCATCATGTATTGCTTGGTAATGAGGAAGCCAATGCCTTATGCTGAAAAGGAAAATACTACCAAGAGGGTGAGGAACCTAACCAAGAATCATCCTGTCTCCTAAAATCTCACAACTTCCTTTGTGCCACAATACACCAAGATCAGATTAAGCTAATCAGATCTGCTTCACAAGGTAATCTGTTAACCCAGGAGATGACAGATCAGCCCAAGAAATTGAGACCCAGAACCAAAATGCAAAGTTCCACACAAGACAAGTTCACATAACTTGATGGGCACATATATATTCCGTTGGAGTACCCCTGTTTAAAAGTGCTTCACCTCTGCCATGACGCCCCTTTGGCAGACCATTTTGGCTACCTTCAGACATTTTGCACAGTTTCCTATTTCTTCTGGTGACCCCATATTTGAACCAAAGTCCAGCACTATGTTGACACTTACGAGCTGTGTGCATGCACCAGGATGCCCTGTGCTAAGTCCCTCAGAACTCTAGTACCCCACCCTAGACCCTGGGCCTCAATCACCGTTGATTTAATAGTGAATTCCTTGAATCTGACGGCCACACACAGGTCTTGACAGTTGTAGACCAACTGACCAAAATATCACACTTCATCTGCCTGTCCTCTACTGAAACAACAGCTCATCTCCTGCTGGTGCATGTTATCAGTCTTCATAGGCTTCCGATCATATCACCTTGGACCAAGGCCCACAGTTTGTCTCATGCTTCGGGCATGAAACTTTCTGGTTACTGGATGTTTGTGCTTTTACCTCCTCCACGTACCACCCCCAGACAGATGGGCAGACAGAGAAGGTGAACCAAGTACTAGAGCAATACTGAAGATGTTTTGTCAACTATCATCAGGATAACTGGTTGTCTCTCTTGCCTTATGCCGAGCTCTCATACAATAACACCAATCATGCCTCCATGGGGCAAAGTCACTTTTTTTTGCAAATTACAGGTCCCACCCTCGCTTTAGATCTGGACTTGCTGGCAGCCTCCCGGAACCCAGCAGCCACTGACTGGATCCAGTAAATTCATCATATCCATAAGGAGCTTAAGGACCGTTTTGAAGATATGAAAAAGGTCTACAAGCACTACACAGACTGTCAACACCAGGAAGACCCAGCTCTGACAGTATCCGAAAAAGTCTGGCTTGCTGCAAAACACCTCTGTACAAACAGACCATTCTGAAAGCTAGACCCAGGGCCGGCTCCAGGCACCAGCGAAGGAAGCAGGTGCTTGGGGCAGCCAATGGAAAGGGGCAGCGTGTCCGGGTCTTCAGCGGCAGGTCCCTCAGTCTCTCTCTTCCTCTTTGAGGTGCCACCGAAGAGGAAGAGAGAATGAAAGACACGCTGCTGAATTGCCGCAGAAGAATGAAGCGGTGCGATTGAGGTGCCACCAGTCGGCTTTATTTATTTTATTTTTTCGCTTCGCTGCTTCGGGCAGCAAAAAAGCTGGAGCCAGCCCTGGCTAGACCACCAGTTCCTCAGACCATTCCAGATTTGTCAGCAAATCAACCCTGTCACCTTCAAATTGTAGCTCCCTCAGATCCCTTAAGATGCACCCTGTCTTTCATGTATCCCTTCTGAAGCTTTACAAGGAAGACCCCTTTCCTGAGTGTTCCCAGCAGCTACCCCTGCTGGTCCAGGTCCAAGGGCACGAGGCATACATAATCCATGATCTCCTTGATTGTAAATGCAGAGGGAGAGTCTGTACTACCTCAAAGATTGCAAGGGCTATGGTCCGGAAGAGTGCTCCTGGGAACCTGCTATTCATGGCTATACCTCTGACCTGGTAAAAAGCTTTCATCAAGACCATCCAGACAAACCAGGCCCAGTGCCAACCCAGAGGAAAGATGCCCCTGAAGGGAGTGAATAATAAAAGAATCCATATGACTAGAACTCTGGTTGTGGAGAATGGAATAGCAGCTGTTCCCACATCACCACCAGGAGGCCATGCAGAGCCATATCCAAGAAGCACTGAGGAGACTAGATGCCACAAGAGGTGCTACTCAAAGGGACCATAGCGGCAGCATCCTGTGGTCTTCTGATTGGCTCATGCTCACTATTTAACTCTGAAGAGTGCCCCATGAAGTTGTCTGAGCAACATGCAGACTTCACCTTGCTCTCTGCACCTGCAGTCTCTGTCCTGAGCCTGACTCTGACCCTGATTCTTGCCTCCTGATTCCAGCCTGGTAACTAACTCTGATCTGCAGCTGCGACACCAGCCTTTCTCTGGCCCTGATTCTTGCCTATCGAGCCTGGCTCCAGTGACTTACACTGATTTCTGGTCACTGACTACTGCCTTGCGGCTGTCCTTGACTTGCGTACACCACCCCAGTAGTGACGCTAGGCCAGGCTGCCTATGCCCCAGTCCCTTACAAATTGTGTGGGTGACAATTGGGCCGCATAATCCACTCTTTGTGCACGTTCTTTTACAACCAATTAAATTGGTGCATACAAATTAACTGTAGAGTTAGAGTGGTGTTTATCTCTGATATCACAGTTATAGACTCATAGACACAGAGACTCTAGGACTGGAAGGGACCTCGAGAGGTCATCGAGTCCAGTTCCCTGCCCTCATGGCAGGACCAAATACTGTCTAGACCATCCCTGATAGACATTTGTCTAACCTACTCTTAAATATCTCCAGAGATGGAGATTCCACAACCTCCCTAGGCAATTTATTCCAGTGTTTAACTACCCTGACAGTTAGGAACATTTTCCTAATGTCCAACCTAAATCTCCCTTGCTGCAGTTTAAGCCCATTGCTTCTTATTGTCTAGGACTCTTGGCATGGCATCAATATATGCCTTGGTATTGCTTATATTGCACGGGTGTAAATTCAAAATGGTTGAGAACTTAAAAATTGGATGGTAACAAACTATGAAACCGAGTTATGATTCATCCTTGTGATATTCTGAACAAAAAGAGCTCTCAGTCATGCTTGTAGTTGCTTTCATTGCTAAACACTGATTCAACAGACATTTTAGGCTTCAGAGTGATACAAAGAGGAATCTTATTATATAGATATGACTTGTCCCAGAAAACTAATCTTGAAATATCACCGTGATGAATTGTCCACCATGACTGTGGATGCATACTGAAGGAGAGCTGATGTTAGGTGACTCTGTTCCTTATGATTGGACTTTTATAGTTAGTACATGGGAGAGGGAACTTTCATTTGTCTCAACACAATTCTGTCTTTCCACTTTGCATGTTTTACAAACATGTTCTGCCCCTATTTGTTAATTATCAAAGCTATTTGTGAAAAAAGCATACTGTATCATTCAATTTTGATCCAGCATGAAATCCTCTTTTTAAAATTGAGAAGCCTTTTATCTGCCAATAGCTGAGATTGGGTTTTGTTTTTCTTCTGTGACTGTTGATAGCTAGCAGTGAATCATTACAACACACTGCAACAGCTGATCACTGACCTCTAAGGAGCTCTTATTCCTCATGCTGATTCAGGCATTATTTACTATTATTTGTTATGCATTGTAAAAGTATCCTAGTTTCTTTACTGAATATACAAAAAACAGTCTTTTTCCTGAAGAATTTACAGTCAAGAACAGACAAAACATAATAAACAAATAGACAATAGGAAGAGAATGGGAGGGTGAGATTTACATCAATAAGACTAAGTGGTCATGTCAGTGATGTCATTAACTGTACCAGTGGAAATCCAGAATCTGGACTCTGGTCTCTATAGGTAAGAAAAAAGTGGAAATTATTTTAAAATATCTTAGATTTTTAATATATGTACTTGTAAACTTTGTCTAAATCCACCATGAATCCTAAAACTTTGTGTATATAGATATGTATAATATAGCACTGAAGTTTACTTCTAAGTAAATCTGCTGACTTATGCTTTCTGAGTTGCAGAGAGAGAGAGAGAGAGGACAAGGTGGCTGCACACCTGGGAAAGGAAGTGCAAAACAAAAAAAGTATGGCTCTGTACCAAGGAAGAACAATATAATGGCATGCTTAGTGATGAGAAAGTGGGAGGAGGGGGAAATACTGTTGGTCATTCTGGATCTTTTTAGGCCTTTAATTCTGAAACCCCCAAAACACTGTTTTAAAAGGTCATACTCTTGTTCTTCAACAAAGATAGAAGAATATACTGTATTTTGATCTAGCACAGCCATTCCATTTGGAGGAGTTCAGTGAAATTAATTTAAAAGTGACTTTTTTTTTCTAGTCAGTGGCTGTATTTTCTCTATCATCCTGACCAGTTCTAGATATTACTGGGTTAGGCAGCTTTGCTACTGACTATAATATAGGTAATTCTGAAAGTCCTGAATTTGAAGAAGACCATGTAGAAGCATTGCAGGAGCAAAATCAGCAATGATAAATACACTAATCTAGCATTGCTCTGCCAGACACACAGCAATGAGAGGCTGTGGATAGTAGAACCAAATGTTACTATGTCAGTGACCCACAGTATGTGATACTGAGAGGAACTGTATTACTATCAGTTGCTTTTTCAAAGAACTTCCTAGCATTGAGAGACAATGGTTAGAAGGGTTAGTGTTATCTTTTAAAAGCAGTGCTTAAAGTGAGGGGTGGAGTATAGGTGGTTATGCCTTCTTCCCACTTTTCACTATTGCCAGTTGAAAGAAAATATATATAGTGAAAGTTGGAATATAGCAGCTTCACCTTTCTCCCAAATTCAAACCTTGTTTAGAAGTAAATTGGTTGAAAAGGGATTAAAGTTGCAACCAGCAAGGGTGTCTATATAGACTGCAAATAGAAATACATTTAGCTTCAAAGGATTTTTTAAGCAAAAGTTTTGATAATTTTTTACTGGATACAGTATATAAAATATTTTCTTTCTTAAAAAAAACCAAAATATTTGAAAATAAATTCTTCCTATTTATTCAGTAAATGAGTTCAGGGTTCTACTTTTCCTGAAAAGATATCTCTAACCAGTAGCTTTGCTTTACCACAGGTGCTTGCAATGTTATCAGTTCCTGCAGAGAAACACTTCTGTCAAAATTGTGCAGTGAGACTCCTAACATTCATATTTAGTCAGCTGCATACAAATGGCTTGGTTTTCAAAAGTGCAGAGTTTGAACAGTCCCAAGAAAGTCAGTGGGAGCTGTGGGTTTTTAGAACTTTTGAGAATCAAGCAATTTTTATGTAAGTTAGGATAAAGTTAGGATCTAACTTTAGGCACCAAAGTTTAAAAATGTTGTCCTTATGCTTTTAGGGCTCCTATCCTGCAATCACATCTCTGCAAGTTGACTCCTATACTGAGTCTCAAAAACTTCAGTGGGACTTCACACAGGTGTAAAGGTCTTGTAAAGGACCAGGGCATAGACAGTCTATCCTAGCAGTCACAGCTGGATTGGTGTCCACAACAGTCAGCAAGCTGAGATCAGAGTAATCACTAGAGCCAGGATCAATAGGCAAGAGTCCAGGTTAGGCCAGAGTCAAAGACCAGAAATCAGAGGTAGTTACCTGGATGGAACCAGGAGGCAAGATTCAGGGTTAAAGTCAGGCTTGGGTCAGAGGCTGGAGAGCAGGAGTTAAGGTGAGAGATTGCAGTAAGCTAGAAGTCTGTGTGGTTGCCCTAGAGTGACAGATGTCCCAGTTTCATAGGGACAGTCCTGATTTTTGGGTCTTTTTCTTATATAGGCTCCTATTACCCCCCATCCCTGGTACCGATTTTTCACATTTGCTGTGTGGTCACCCTAGGTTGCCCAGACAACATCCTGGGACGCCCTCCAGGGTTAAACAGTGAGCATGGGGCAATCATTTCCCACCATTTGAGGAGTACTTCCTATGGTGCTTAAGCTCCACAGTGCTCCTTCAAGATGGTTTTGGATGACCTCCTGGTGGCAATATGGGAACATCAGCTGTCCCAAGCTCTGCATAGCTGGGTTTTATTCCCATCGTTCATTATGGGGCCATCCACATGCATTAGATTATAGGATCAAGGCTTTAAAATGCTTCTTTTAAAAAATATTTTTATGTAGGTAAGTTAAGCATCATATATATATTTAATTGCAATCATCATTATATTAAAAGATGAGAGTAAATTTTTGTACCTGAACAGATTCCTTTTTACTGAGGATTTTCCAAGGCTGGTCTACACACCTGTTCTTTTACTGATTTGAAATATTTCATATCTCAATTTTGTATTAATAAACCATGCAATAGTCACTTTTACCTTCCTTTTACTCTTTGAAACTCAGAGACATTATTACAATAGCACAGCTCTTGAGTTTTCTGGCAGTGGAATAGATATTCAACAATTTTAGTTGAGTTCTTCCTATGTTTTAGGAAGCACATCTGGATTATTAACATTTTTTAAAAATCAACCTTTTTATAAAAGTCTTTCATAGTACAAAGAGCATGATAAAGTTGGTGTAACAGTATATTCTACTCTCAATTATCATGGGTATAGTAGAATCCTATATAGAATATGAGCATAAAAGTTCCTAATTATTTGTTGCAATGTACAGATTGTACCTGAGGATACAGTTATCCACCATGTAGAGTGACTTTACCCATATATGTGAACTGGATGTCTGTTAAAGATAAGACTTTTCAAAAATCTTCTGTCTCCATCCCCACAGAAGGTATTTGATTTTAATTTCTCTCTGTGTATGTTTGTGGATGCACAGATTTTTTTTCTCTTCCAGGCTGGGAACTTGTATACTTTTGATATGGACTTGATCTTGGAAAGTGCTGAGCAAGCTGGCCTCAGTCTAACAAAGTGCATACTTAGTATTAAGTATGAGTCTTTTAACAGCAATGGGACTTTCTTGCATAAAATTAAATATGTACTTATGTGCAGTATTGAATTGGGCCAGTGTGTTCTGTACCTTGCAGAATTGAGACCTGTGAATCCAGAGTGAATTTTTACAGATGAATTTTATCCCTTTTGAAAAACAGGGTTTAAAACAGAAACTCTGACAGCTGTTTAATTAAAATAATTATAATTAAAATTTAGAGAATTGTATATGTAAAGTTGATGTGACTGATTTCTTTCTGTCTCTCTTTGAATACAAGCACTCTCCTCTAGAGGGTTAATGCAGGGTGTGCAGTTGTCAATCATACTCTGTTCCTCTGAGTTCCTTGTCCATATTTTCTGTCTGTTTCATTCTGATTGAAAAATGGCAGTGTACAATGTTTAGTGTAACCTTAATCCTGACCAGCATCTGGGTCCCTTTTTTTTTTTTTTTTTTAAAAAGAGCCTCTACCACAAGTCAGGGCTTCTGTATATACTTTCATAGAATCACAGAACTGGAAGGGACCTCAAGAGGTCATCTAGTCCAGTCCCCTGTGCTCAAGGCAGAACTAAGTATTATCTAGACCATCCCTGACAGGTGTTTGTCCAACCTGTTCTTAAAAGCCCCAATGATGGAGATTCCACAGCCTCCCTAGGCAATTTATTCCAGTGCTTAACCACTCTGACAGTTAGGAAGTTTTTCCTAATGTCCAACCTAAACTGCCCTTGCTGCAATTATAAGCCCATTGCTTCTTGTCCTACCCTGAGAGGTTAATAAGAACAATTTTTCTCCCTCCTCCTTGTAACAACCTTTTATTTACTTGAAAACTGTTATGATGTCAGAGATGAACAGTGTTTTAGAATAGAGAAACTGAATATGAAGAAGAGATTTTAGTTTTAATCTTCATTTAGCACCCCCTTAAGCTGTTAATTACCCACAAGCATGTTAGAAGTAATGTTAATAGAAAGCTGACAGAGAATAAAAATGTCTATTTGATGCCTCATGCCATTTTCCTATCAAATGTAACAGGCATTTTTAGAGGCCCCCAATCGCAACACAGTTGTATTAAATATCCCAGAAGACAAAGCAGTGAAGATGAAATGGTGGGAACCTAAATATTCGTTGTTGAATGTTCCCTCAATGCAAGAAATTTTATTATTTAATTGTTATGTATTAAGTATTAAGACAAATCTAAATAGCTGATAAATATTATAAACTTGTTAGCAGAAGCACCATAAATGCCTCAGGTGAGAAGTATGAGGTTGAAAACTAGGGGACAGGTGTTGTAAAGAACTCAGCTCCCACTTAGACACCTAAATAGATTTTCAGAAAAATTCAATATGTTGTGTGCCGAGGTCTTTTGAAAATCCAGACTTAGATGTCTCCAGCACCTGAAAATGATGTGTATGATACTATAATTGCACATCCTACAGAGTATTATGTCTATCCAAACCATAAAATAGCCATTTTATAATAGGATCCAAACACTGTGGGTATGATTCCTAACTGCACAGTTCAGAATAATTCTCACCAGCCACTCCCATTTCCCTGATGATTTTTCTTCTTCCATTTTGCTTTTTATTTCCCAACTCACAAGCCCTTGTAGGGCAGCAACTGACTTGTCCCTTCAGCTGAGGAACATTGGACTTCACTACTGAAACAGCCGTAGAGGTTGTTTTGAAAGTCCAAGCAGTATGAAACATTCTCTCCCAACTAGGGCTTTTAGTTTCAGATGGCCTGGGTGGAAGAGCAAGTTTAAATACTTAACTTGGACCCCCCACATTGTATCTTGTTGAACTGTCAGTGTGGCAATCCAGTCCATATTATAAATATGTATGTAGTATGTTCATTTCCCCTCCCCCCCCCGTTTTTGCCGAGAGAGGGTAAAGGATGGATGTCTTCTATCCTTGTAGCATTATTCATGTAGCACAGTATTGATATTTTTAGAGCATATTATATACTTTGAAACCTGCGCAAGAGGCCATATACATCAGACAATCTTCTGTCTTAAGAATCAGCTCCAGAGTATCCCATAATAAGCTGAGTACAGTTCTGCTCTAACTTTATTAGACCACCTCCCTGAAATGATCCATTTTTGTCAGTCTTTTGAGGGTTAATTAAGGCAAGTTTCACTGTAGTGGTGTTTGGCATTCTGAGTGAGTACACATGCAAACAGCATGTGTGTTGTGTGAGTGAAGAATGTATATTGGAATGCAAAGGATTTGCTTATGTTAGTACAGTATGTGTTGTGGGAGTCTAAGCATTAAGTGTGTGTGTATGTGATGTTTATACTCTCATTGTCTCCTGATCTCCCCATTCAACCTGGGGTCATAGCTATTTAATACAGGATGCTTCAACAGTTGTTTGGGGGATGGGAACCAGAGGAGCCCAGCTCCATACATTTTAATCTGGTCTTCAGTTCATATGAAACTTCAGGAGAGAAAGTGATAATCTGGGAACCTGCTATAACTCTTCATGGAAGATTTTCTGTCTTGTCATTAGTTTGCTTAGTGGAGTGTGACAGATCTTCTGTAGCAGCTATTCTTACTTTACTTTTTAGGCCACTTTTCCTGGTGACTGTAGGAGGCACTCCTTTCTGAGCAAGTGACTACAATCTTGACAATCAGAACACTAAAGGGCATGAACCCCTTGAAAAATTCCGCTTCCTGTGTACTAATACTTTTCCTTGGGTCTCTCACTTATTCCCATTGGTGGGGTTTGTGCCTGAGGATAGGGACTTTTAACTTTTCCTATAAATGCTATGCTGTGGAGTACAGGGAAGTAATCAAACTTACTTGGTTTTTTTAGTAACCTCATTTCTACATGACCTGTGTCTCCTTTCTGCTTGTTTCCCTCCATTTTATTTTTCATCTCTCTTCTCTCTCTTTCCCTCTCTCTCTGCTTTTCATCTCACTCCAACTCTCTCATACTGAACTTGCGTTTGAACAAAAGACTCCATTCCAGATCCATTCCAGAATTGCTGTGAGAAACTTCATAGCAAGAGCTGTCTGTCCTCTCTCCCTCCCTATCTCAGTAAAATGGCAGTGCAAGAGCTTCATGAAAGGGTGTAAAACCCTCTTTCTGAGTATCTTGCTTTCTTTTTGCAAAATCCTTTACTGCAGTCGTGACTCCACCACTCAAACTTCCCCAAAAATACACTTTGCTGGTCAAAAGTGTAAACATATTTTTTACACCCCACTGAAAAAGGAGAAGATAAGTAAAAGAAACACAGATGAACAGACTTGTTCACAGCCAGTAGCTTTTCTTATGAAGGCTAATTAATTTGTGATCTCATTTGTGTTTGTGTGTAATATTGCAGTTCCAAGTGCTTGAAATCCAAAAACAGTTTTGCTTAAATAGGAGAATGCAGGCCCAACGTTCTTCTCTCTGTTGGAGTTTCAGAAGGATTTCTAAACTATTTGTAAGTGGGTTTCTGTTGTAATATGTTTTTTGCTTCTGTCAACTAGAGTTGGATACAAATTTCTAGTGGGCTCAGCAGAAATGATACAGTTATGTTCCTGATCCAGTACAGTGGTTTTATGACACTCCAGTCCATGTTTTTTATTAAAAGCTTTACACTTCCTTCTCTAAAAGAATATTCAGCACCAGAAACTAGTAGGTTGAAGAGGCTGTAGTCTCTGAGTGTTTGTATATAGATAAGTGTATATAAAATAGACGCATTGGTTCTTTTATTGCACTTAACTGTCAGATGCTGATCAGAATTCTGTCTAGCATCTGATCATCTACCAATTCTGATCTGGAGTAATGTATTCATAGTTCCAATCCCCTAGTCTTTTTAATGTTCCTCATGTGTTCTATAAGAAGAGAGAGGTGCTTTTTCCACTTTGTCTTCATTTTAGGCCTAAATATCTCTGTGTCACATGCACACACAAACTTGGTATTATCTTACTACTCTAAAATCACAAATGTTTTAAATAAAGAGCAAAGACTGTGTTGTTTATTTAGCTTAAACAAATTCTACATTGTTTAAAGCTCTTATTTTTCTACTCCACTTCATATTTTCCTTCCATTTTGAGCCCCAGCAGCTTGAGAGGTTTGCCAGAGAAAAGATCTCTTGACTATAGTGCAGGCTCCATTCCACTTTCCTTTATGAAACTCCAGTTCATGTTTTATACCTCCTGGCTAGGGCTGGTAAAATAATAGATTTCCTTGACTCAGACTTCAGTCCACTTTCCTCTTTTAAAGGGCATCCCAAAGTTTTTTTCAGCTCTGTCAAATGTAATCAAATGTTAATGCCAAACTTCAGCAGTGTGTCTGAAACCTTAACTCACTACCTTTCCTCTTTCTTTCTTCCCTTCTTCTTGCTAACTTTTTAAGAAATAGCAAATCCAATTTAAAAATCCACTCCAGCCTTTGAACTTTGCTGGTGTGCTCAGTAAATTGACAAGAGTTACCTTATGCTCAAACTCCACTTCAGTTTTTTTCTGTAGTGACTTCTCACTGTGTGCCTCTTTGCCATTGTGGCAATGTTTGAGTGGGAATAATACAATATCTTGATATTACATTTAAAGAACCTAAACAAGGATTGCAAAAGTCTTTGTCTTGTACAGTGCCCGGTAGATTGTTCACACTCATCAAATAATAATAATAATCCATAGATAATATCAATACTTAAGCTGCTATGAAGCTGCAGTAAGTATGCTGAAGCTAGATATAATAGAATCTATTGTGGAGAGAGACTATACAACACTGTAGTGGAACTAATACATGTAAACATGTTTCCAGAAAACTTAATGTTTCTTAAGAAAAAATTGGTCAGCAACCACATAGGCATTCTAATGTACCGTAGATAACTTTTTCTATTTCCATTCCATGATTTGCAATGTACTGTATGAATTAGAATAGATTGGTTTCTTATTTTTGGTCCAATCCAGGTGAATCCCAGTAAAATGGAAGAGCATCTTCATTCTCCAATCTGTATGTTTCTCCTCAGCTCTTTCATTCCAGCTTGGATGCAGTAGTTAACACTTTATTGCAGAAACTGTATCCAGTTCCTGAAGTAATAATCCAGTCCATATTTATAGCTTGTTTAAGGGGCCAGGGATAATAAGGTAGGTAGAGGGGTGTGTGTGTGTGTGAGAGAGAGAGAGAGAGAGACTTCAGTTCGGTTTCCATGTCAACAATTCAGTCCATATTTGCCATCACACAGTTGGTAGAGCCTCTTTTATTAGAGAGACTACTCCTGTTTCTAGCATTCTAATCTATACCAGGTTTCCTAAACTGCCTTGGTACTAGGTTAAATGGCAAGGCCACCTTCATGAAGGAGACTTTACTTAATAAGAGCCGGCCTAGTGGTGGTGGCCTGCACTACCATGTGGGAGACCTGAGTTGGATTCCCATCCTGTGGTATCTCACTGTCTGAGCTGCTAGGAGCTGGTATGGCAGTGGAGGAAATATGCTTAGCACAGAAGGTAGGGGGGCAGGGGAAAAAGTGCCTCGCATAACATAGCAGTGATCCCTCAGGTCATAAAGGAGGAGAATTGACATGTTTCAAATAAAGTCTTGTCCAGTTCTCTTTGGCGGATAGTCACAACACAGATCCACAAGGCTGTTGAGAGGATTCTTAGGTCTTGGATAGAAATGTTGGAAGAATGCTGCTCTCTATTTTCCAAATCTAATATTTTGGGTTCCATAGAGTGCTTCAGTATTTAATAAAACCACAGAGCTGTCTTTCTGTGAGACAGATTCTGGAATTGCTTCAGGTTTCACAAACTTCGTGGTAAAATTAGTATCTCCTTATTGTAAAGGGAATCCATTCTAGTTTCCACATTCCAATCAGCTCTAGGTTTCAGTGTCCCATAGTGTTCTTTGAAGAAGATTCCAACAGGGTGAGAAATTGTAGGATAACCTCACATACAAATTCATAATTTAGATGGGGGAGACTGAAATTTAGGCTCCTGGACTGAATTTGATAGCCTCTGAAGGGGTCCAATGAGATGGCAAGGTTTAATTTAATGAGGCAGACTCTAATCTGGTTTCTGGGAGATTATAACACTCAGAATTTTGTAGCCCAAGAGGGTTTTGGATAAAATGGTAGCGTCTGTTCCATTCTATTTTTTCTAGGTGCCCAAACAATTCAGAGTTTGTTGGATTCTCATTAAAGTGGGGGAAGCATCCTTGAAAGAGAGATCCTGTCTGCTTTGCTGCTCTTTAATCTTTTTTGGATTTTACAGCCCACCATAGACCTTGGTAAAACCACAGGGTCACCTTCGTGTGAGACTCTAGCTTGGTTTGCTGAAGGAGAATCTGCTGCAAAACTAAAACTCTCTCTGGACAACAGGGCTTGATCAAATAACAGTTTGTTTTTTTTTGTGAAGAGCTCTCACATCAATTTTCTAATCTAGAATTTTCCAGAGTTTTTAAAACCCACTGCATTTTATTGAGCACTACAAAGGTCTCTTGTGTTGATGCACTACAATGGTAGCATATTCAACAACTCAGGAGTTTCTGGTTTCAGAGTAGCAGCCGTGTTACTCTGTATCTGCAAAAAGAACAGGAATACTTGTGGCACTTTAGAGACTAACAAATTTATTTCAGCATAAGCTTTCATGGGCTACAGCTCACTTCTTCGGATGCATAGAATGGAACACACAGACAGGAGATATTTATACAGACAGAGAACATGAAAAGGTGGAAGTATGCATACCAACTGGAAGAATCCAAAAAATTAAGATGAGCTGTCGTTAGCAGGAGAAAAAAAACCTTTGAAATGATAATTGAGTTTCTGTTGGTTTCCTTTACTCTTTTTGTACACTTTAAAAGTGATGTTCATAGGGCAAGCATACAAAGACATGCCCAACCTCTTTCTGCTGGAGGAGACATTTTGTGATAGCCCTATGAGTGGGCAGGGGGGAAATACTGGGGATTTTTGGAATCCATCACAAATTAAGGCCTCAGAAATTGCTTCAGAATTGTGTGGCGGTTGGTAAAGTGCATTTTGTGAAGGAGACTCCAATCCAGTTTCTGGCTCTAGAATAGGATGATTTTTGTTTCAGGCTGGATTATAAACTTTTAGCAAGGGTTGTGTCTTCCTATATGTTTGTGTAGCACCTAGCATGGTTGGGGCCACAATCTTGAGAGGGGCTTTTGCGTGGCTACTACAAAACATATGCTAAATGTAGCTATCATTATGTATTATCCCATTGCAACTCTCAGTAAAATATGAGAGAGAGACTCTCTTTCTGTGCCAATGCTGAGGTAGACTCTACTCTTGTGTTATACATTCTACTGTAAAATGGCAACCCTGCCTTGGTTAGGGAGCTTCTAATGCCCTTTGTTGCTCTGGAATGCATTCTGAATTTAGCTTCACATTGACTTGGGCTAACTTCTACCCCAGCTTATTACTTTGGAGTCCCATCTGTTTTTTAGCACCTGCTGTACTATGTATATTTATATTATGTTATTTAGAATATAAATATATAGATTATAATTTTTGTATTTTATTGCTGGATCTATGGCATCGCACATTGAAATTTTCTATTGATTGTAAAACATGCACAGTATTAGCAATGACCAGTTTTTCAGGTGCTGCCCAGACTAGACCATCCTAGACTTGTCCTCTCTATCTGACTGCTATCAGGGATGCTAACTGTGATAGCATTTTTTGTGAAGTGGACCCTTAAGAAATGGTTGAGACCACCAATCCATTTCATAGACACCCTCAAAGCATAACAGCTGATCATCTCTACGGGTCATTACTGCCCTGTACTTGTTTTGAACTGATGTTCTAGCATTGAAAGACTGTGTATCATCACCTTCCCCCTGCTCCTTCAAGCATCCTATAGACATGGTTTTCTTATGGTAAGTGTTTATATATAAAGTTCTATATCTTTCGTAAAACTTCCCCTTCACAAAAAAAAAAAAAAAAATTAAGAAAAACTGTCTCAGTGGGGGAAGAAGGAGGAAACTTCTGCCTAATATACTGTCAGGATGGTGACTGGATTATAGAACTTGATGATATCAGAAAATAGTAGATTCAACATTCACATAATGAAAGATAAGTTACAGCAGAGGTAAAAAGTCCAGTGCCTTCTCTGCCTCTGGGCTTCTTAGCTAACTACACCATTAGGACAATGGGTAGCCCTCTCCACTTCTTGCCCTCTCCAGGAACAAAATGTGGAATCAAGATCCGAACTGAAAAATAGTGTAGCAAACACTAATATAATGTGAGATTAATTAGTTAGCAATAATACTTCGCACTGTTGAGATCCTCACATTGAAGAGGCTTCAAAGTGCTTTGCAAACATCATTTTTCTCACACGGATGTTGGGCAGATTTAGTAGTATTCCCATTTCAGAAGATGGGGGAAACATGTTATGATGTGCCCAGTGTCATGTGATGGTCTGTTACCTATTTCTGCATTTGTAGGTGTACATGGTGCTTCAAAGAGATGGGCCCTGTCCTAAAGGGTTTCCAATACAAGGGCCTGTTTTACTCCAGTTAATCATCAATGGGAGCAGGTTATAAAGTAGATCACATAAAGACAAAGGGTGCTGATGGGAAGGAATGTGATACAAAATAGTGTAACTTGCACTACTAAAAAATCTTGAAGCCAAGAAATTTGCATAATTGTATATGTATTACACACACAGCCTATATTAAAAGAAAGTTATTTAGGTTGCAAAGTCAAGTACTTGAAAGGTAGGAAGTGTCAGATTTACAGTAATCCATGCAATCTTAATTGAGCTCCTTGTCCATTCAGCCTGTGGTCTGAATGAGGTAGGGGTCTTGTGGAAAAAATATTGTGATCATTTAATTGGAGTGTATCAATGCATACATACCAAGGGGCAGAACAGTAACTCCATGAATGAGCAACTCCGAATGTGACATTTTCTAACTTCCAACTGCTTGACTTTGCAATGTAAATAACTTTCTTTTAATATATTTTTGCATGACTCCTAAGGGTTGTCTAAGGGGGGAAGGAGAGAACTTTTGCATCATAATACAAATTTATATCACTTGAGTTACAGGACTAACTATGCTGATGGCCTGCTGGCACAATATGCTGCATCTACAGGGAGCTGGCCTGACTCAGCTCTGTCTCTTCTTACCTCATCACCAGGAGAAGGACCCTTGCCCCCTGTGGTCCTCTGGAGCAGGGGACATGCTACTCAGCCTTGTACAGTCTCTAGTGTAGTTATGAGGGGAGTATGACCAGGGAGTTGGGGGAGTCCTTCTCAGGGTGATGCCCCAGAGAAGGTGATAGGAAGGAGGTGTAGGACACTAGAACCATGTGCTTGGACTGAAACGTATGTAGTCAGGTGGGGAGCTTGACTTGTCTCTCTCTCCCCCCACCCCATCCCCTAGTAGCTCCCAGTGCACTGCCTGCTGCTTTGCAATAGTGTAAGCCCCTGGCTTTAGCATGTTTATATCCAGTTATTATTCTGGCATACAGCCAGCGTTGTCCAGAGGAACACAAGCAGCAGGCAGAAAATGGCAATTTTTAACAGTTTACAACAGGTAAATCTGAATGGAAAATCCTGGGACAAACAAAAGGCACTTAAATAGCCCAAGGGACTTTCACCTAGCTGAACTTTGCAGGCCTGCTGCAAACAATGCAATGTAAAAATTTCCCCCAAAAGTTGAAAGACACTTAATACGGATAGTATTAGGCATGCTAAGTAATAAGGGTCTCTTCCATGTCCCCCTATAGAAATTGCAGTGCATTATACTGTTTGGTAGCTAGAATCATCTTCCAAACCTTTCTTTAGCCTCCACTCCCAGAGGGTAAGACAGACACTTCCCTCAGAGCATCTTATTCCCTAATTATCCAATTTAGAGCGCTTGTACCTTCCACTAAAGCATCTGGGACTAGCCAGTGTTGCAGACAGGATGCTGGATGGAATGGGCCACTAGACGGAACCAGCCTGCATGTTCCTGTACTCCAGACTCCAGCCATGTCTGGTCCTGTGGCCAGCATAACATCCCAGTTCTGGGAGCAAACCCAGCACTCCTGCCTTCCACAGTTAGAATAGACCCCAGGAGTCCTGACTCCCAGACCTGTGCTTAGTAAACTTCTACTTGTTCTCCTTTAGCAGGGATGGATACCAGCTTCTGGTGGTTGCAGGTATCTTTTTATGCGCCGGGCAGTAGTGCAGAGGAACACTCTGGTGCGGGTCTTCTTAAGAGCGAACCTGTAGCAGTCCGCTTCGCCAAGGCTGAAATCCGCTCCGTGTTTCGCAGCAGGGGAGCTTCCTTTTGTGGCGGAAGGTTGGGCTCGGCTCCGCGGGATCCGCTGCGGGTTTTGCGTGCGGCAGCGGCCTCAGCCTTACGGAGTTGCAAGAGTCCGGGGCCTGCCTGCTCCTCCTTTGTGAAGGGGGGAGGCTCCAGTCCGGGCCGGGCTCCGCTCCGGGTTTGGCAGGCCGCCGCGGCGCTGGGTAAAATGGCAGTGCTGAGCCTCGTGTCGGAGTGAGCAGGACTCGGCAGACGAGAGTCGGGAGCTGCTGCTCGGCTCGGCTAGTCCGGCCACACCGTCGCACCGCCCGGCTCCAGGGACGGGGTCCGCTCGCCCGCCGTATCCCCCTCCCTCCTGCCTCTCCCACGCTGGGAGCCCCGTCCCGGGTCCCTCCCCTCCTCCTCTCCCCCGATCCCTCCTCCCCTTTCTCCGCCGGCTGCAACCGAGGAGCACAGCGGGGCCAGGCCCCGGGGAGCCCAGCCCAGCGGAGCCCTCCCCGCCTCGCCAGCCAGGCCGGGGGGGAATGAGCCCCCGCTGCCCTGAAGAGCCCGCCGCCGCCTGAGCGGGGAGCAGCAGAGCAGCGAAGCCTCCCGCCGGCCGGCCAGGCAGGGGAGCAGCTCGGGGACAGGGGTCGGCCTGTGGGGAGGTGGATATGGCTCTCAGGTCGCTCCCCAGCCGCCCCAGCACCTGGGCGCTCCCCCGCCCAGCGATAAGATAAGCGAAGGCGCTAGCAGCGGGACTGATCCCCCCCGAGGAGCGGGGGCGAGGCGGTGGCGGAGCCGCCTGCAGCGAGAAGCAGTCGCGGAGAGCGAGGGCCCCCCAGGAAGGACTGCAACGGGGCCGAAGCAAAGACGAGGGACGCCGGGGCGAGCCCGACCTGAAGGCCGAATGGGAACAGCCGGCGCCCAGGCCCCCGCTGTCGCCGCCCACCTCGGAACTAATACACTCCCCGAGCCGCCCCGTGGCGGCGGGGGCAGCAGCGACGGGGGTGGGGCGCCGCCGCAGCAGCCTCCGCCTTCCCACCCGGCCGCCTTGCCCCCGCCAGCCTACGGCTTCGGGCAGCCCTACGGCCGGGGAGCCCAGGCTGCTGCCGTCGCCGCCGCTGCCGCGGCTGCCTTCCACCAACATGGCGGACAACAAAGCACTGGCATGGCAGCGCTGCAGAGCGGGGGCCTGGAGCAGCCCTACCCGGGACCGGCAGGGCCCCCCCCGGGGCCGCCCCCTCCCCAGAACTCGCACGGCGGCTCCGAGCACGGCTTCCCCAACCACCAGTACAACTCTTACTACCCGGCGGCAGCCGGGCGCAGCGCCGGCGCCTACCCGCCTCCCCCCCAGGCCTACGCCCTGAGCTCCCCCCGGGGCAGCACGCAGAGCCCCGCGCAAGCGGCCGCCGGGACCAAATCCCCCGCCGCCGTCGTCGCCTTCCAGCAGCAGCGCTTCGGGGCCATGGGGCCCTCGGCCGCCGGCGGGGCAGCAGGAGGAGGGGGCGCCACCCCGCAGCCCACCGCTACCCCCACCCTCAACCAGCTGCTTACTTCCCCCAGCTCAGCCCGTGGCTACCAGGGCTACCCCGGGGGCGACTACAGCAGCGGGCCCCAGGACGGGGGAGCCGCCGCCAAGGGCCCGGCCGCGGACATGGCCTCCCAGTACGGCGGGGGCAACAGCCAGGCCTGGGCCACGGCCACAGGAGGGGGCCAACAAAGGAGCCACCATGCGCCCATGAGCCCCGGGAGCAGCAGCGCTGGAGGGGGACAGCCGCTCGCTAGGACCCAGCAGGTGAGAGCTTGGCATGGGGGGCTGCGTCTGGGGGCAGGGGCCGGGGACCTGGGCTGAGGTTAGGGGCAGGGGCTGGGCGCACGTGGGGCGGCTGAGGGGGCCGGGGACAATGGGGGGGAAGGGAAAAGGGGCACACATAGGGGGCAGGGATGAGGGCATGTGGGGCGATGAAGGGGGAGTGACGAGGTGGGCGAATTTCCTACGGGTTCCTTCCCCCACTTGGACCCACACTGCTGGGGAGCTGCCATTGTCTGTGTCTTTCTCTCTCTAAAATGGCTGCCTCTCTGCCTTCCCTTCCTCCCTTTCCAGCCTTTGTGCGAGGCTTCCAGAGGGGTGCCTTCTCTTTCCCACTTCCCCTGCCTGCCTTGGGGGCTCTAGGGGGGAGATGGAGGGAGCCCCTGGGTGGAGGAAGGGCCTGGCACTATGGTGCGTGTGTGCATGGGGTGGAGGGGGGTAGCTGAGCCCCTCGTTGTTCGGCTAGGGAAGGGGTGTCATCAGTAGAGGTAGTGGGAGCTCTGCAGAGCAGCACTTAGACATTTGCCCCCATTACACTCTTCCTCCCTCTTCTTGCTCCAAGTGACGGGCCTTTGCACTTCCTGGGGGTAGGAAGGTGGGAAGTGACCTGTTTTGGGCAGCTGCAGCTTGCCCGGGTTAGCTGTGGCCATTTTCCTGAGCAGTCTGTTGGTTAGCCCAGTGGCCTGGGCCTTTCCCTGGAAGTGCTGGTAAACAGTTCAGTGATTGGAGTAGTAAGTGCAGATTGCTTTGGTTTGGGATTTGAATTATGGAGGTAAAATCCTTCTGTCAAAGCCAGGAGACAGTTGGTCTTAGGTTGACATCCTATCTGTGATCTGATTGGCTCCCCATCTCCTCCTCTTGGCCATTTATAATTGCCTCTGATGTAATGGCACAACAATCCTGATGAGCTCATAAACTTTTACACTTTGCTTTTCTGCCAGCCATAACCCAAACCATCAGTGCCACTATCTGCCTCTTTATTCCACAGCCGAAATTGGCTGTGACCTTGAGGAAGTTCAGTAGCAATACTGTATCAGCAGGAGCAGAGTTCCAGACAGGCTGCCCTTGTTGTATTGTGCCTGAAACAAAAGAGGAGGCCAGTGGCATTTTGTTTGTACTTTACATTTATTTTGCTTGTTACGTTTTATACAGCCTGGAATAGATTCTGTGTTGTCAGAAGAGTAGCAGGGGCTCTCTGTACAATGAGCGTGCTGTTTGTTTTGGTTATGTGACTTTCCCATTGGTATAAAGGATTTCTTTGATGGAATCTAAGGATGCATTTATTCCTGACTAATTATGACCCATTTTAGAAATGAAATGGCTTGGCTGGGTTCGTTATCAGATAGTGAATGTGGGGCTTTTATGGGGTATGTTAGAAACCTTTTAAAAAGCATTTGTAGTTGCAGCACTAGAAATGGTGAATTACCAATTAACACTTTTTCATATTGAGTTTTCTCTTAAAGTACCGGCCTGGCCTAACTCCTTACCTATGTTTCAAGAGATTTTTTAAAAATCACTATATTAATTTTACTTAAGTTCAGAAGGAACAACTTTTTATTATAGTGATATTAAACATCAAATGCCTGGAACTATTGGGCCTGACTATTGTAAATTCCTACTTTTTGGAGAGAAGTGGGAGCAGGGTAAAAGAGTCTATAAATGAATATTTTTTGTTGTTAATTTGCTGGAAATATAATTAATGCCAGCAATGCAAATGTGCTATAGCACTTTCAGCTATATGTAAGTCAGACATTTTGGGTATTGGGACAGTGATGCTAACATTCTGTTCTTAATCAGAGTTTGCAGATAATCTCTTGCGCTGTGTTTACATGTCTTAGATCTGAATGTGTAATGGCCTTGTGCAGGACTGACAGACTTCTCTGCCCATACCCTGCCTGTTCTCATTGCTAGCCCTGGGTCACAGACGTTCGATACTCTGGAGTGTGACATGCAGCTCCAGAGTTTTTTCCCTTCTTGCTCAATCATTCTCTTCTGTGGCTCTGAAAACTTAGTGTAAGTTTTGTTCCTTTATAACTGATAGCGATGTCTGCTTCAGCTTAACTGTGTGTTCTCTGTTAGATTGAAATAGTGTGTTTTCTAGGAGAGTGGCTCTTATCACTGCTGTGGTCACCACATTGTCCATATGCAACTTTGTAGTAACTATTCTGGATAAACATTTGAGTTACTGGGCAATACAGCCCTATGTATTTGCAAGAAAGTTGCATAAATGTGTCATGTCAACTGGTGCCCTACTGAGGAAATATTTTTTACAAAACACAAAATTCAACCTGGATTCGATGGGCACTAAACCACAGCCCAAGATTAAACTGTTTGTTTGCACTGGAGTAAAAATCTGTCTTATAGACCTATTTGGATTATGAATGGCATGGTTGTGATTCTGTGATAGAAACTTTCAAAAACTTAGTTTAAAAAACAATCCTCCCTTCTTCCCCCCAGCCTCTATGTCCGCTGAATGGTGAAAGTCTGGTCTGGTTGTAATTAATACTCCAGGCATTCAGTTAAATACAGGGTTTCTCGAACAGGAGTCACCGCTTGTATAGGGAAAGCCCCTGGCGGGCCGGCCGGCCGGGCTGGTGTGTTTACTTGCCCCATCTGCAGGTCCAGCCGACTGCAGCTCATGCTGGCAGTGGATCGCTGCTCTGGGCCAATGGGAGCTGCTGGAAGCGCTGCTCTGGGCCAGTGGGAGCTGCTGGAAGGGGCTTCCAGCAGCTCCCATTGGCCCGAAGCAGTGATCCATGGCCAGTGGGAGCAGTGATTGGCCGGACTTGCAGATGGGGCAGGTAAACACACTGGCCTGGCCTGCCAGGGGCTTTCCCTAAACAAGCGGTGACCCCTGTTTGAGAAATCCTAGTTTAATATGTGTGAGCCTTCTAGTTCCATCAACTCAAATTTAGTGACTATATGTTTGGTGTTTTGGGAGTGAAAGTGACTTTTAGACAGCACAAATGGCCTCTATTAAAAAGTTCTATGTGCCAAGGAATATCAGACATAAACGCGCACAATCCCTTTTCACGTTGTGAAAAACCTGTTGCCTGGCATTGTGGAATAGGTTTCCACGCGTTTTCTCTGTTGCCCACAAGAAGTAAGATTAATAATAAACCCCCCAAACTATGTTATAACCTCCTCACAGTGTATCCTGTTTTGTTTCTTAGATCGGATTAAACTAAATGCTTTCAATCTCATTATTGTCTTGAACAGTGGTGAGCCAATTGGTGCTTATCAAGTAACTTTTTACCTGAGAAATTTCAGCGGGATGAGATTGGAGAGGGGGTGGGGAGAGAGAATGGTGTGTCCCCTCCCTCCCCACCTCTACTTCCAGATTAAGGGAAGGGAGTTTGGGTGAATGTCTATAGTTGTCTCCCTTCATATAGTCATCCAGAACGGAAAAATGTTTAGGTTTCTTGGCGGTGTGTGAGGGAGGAAAGAGCATAAATGTCATTCTCTAAGATCAGGATGACCTATGAATGATGTGGAGGTACAGACCCTTTTATCCATCTCTTGCTTTAGGAGTTACTTCACTTTTTTTAATGTAAAACCTTGATTTGAAAGACCCTTTGCTATAAGAGGTTAAGAATAGCTGCTCACTTGTGCACAGTTTAGACAGCAAAAACTTTTGCAGATAGGTCACTTTTAAGAATGCACAGCTGATCCAGGGCGGAGCTGTGAATACCAGGACATTCTGTATCTGTATGGATGGGGCAGATGGGGACTCTGTTCATTCTTACGACCATTTTAGTTTGGAAATGCGGAGTTGGATTGAGATTAGAAGACTTGTTTTACAGAGCAAGTGAATCTAGAAGATCCTGGAGGTCTATGGGAATGACTGGCAGGAAATCTGGGTCATCTCACATGCAGGACTTCTAGAACTCTTAATAAAATGAAAAGATAAACACTAACCTTTTTTTCTGTAGTGTATGGCTGGTTTTGGTAGTGGATTAGGACTTTGGGTGGGGTGGAGGAGTGGAATGATCCTCAAGAAAACTGCCTGCAGGAAGAAACTCCTCTAATGAGCAGATAGATGGGTATTTGTTTTGGTACAACACTAACTACAGTAAAAGGCATCTCCTGTAATGGGAGATGTCTTTGGACTGTATTAAAGGTTCACATGTTGAGTAACCTCCTTATAGGTGTACTGGCATCCAGAGACATTTATTACATGTTCAGGGAACTTGGTTTAAAAACAATTACATGCTAATAATAATAAAAAAATCTCAGGGCTGAGTTGTTGACTTTAAATCTCAACTTTAGTAGCAACTGAAGCATGAACATGTTGTTAAAAACATGGTTTTCAAACTGAATTGGCAGCACAGAGCCATTTAGTGCCAGTGAGCTGTGATATCTTGGAATCTGAAATTGAGCCCTGGCTCCTGTTCACTTTTATCTTAGGGTTTTTCCTTGCTTAGTATTGCATTGTTGGCAGGTCTTGTATTGCCCTTAAGGTCTAGTAAACATTAGTTCTCTACAACAAAAGAGGTGGCATTCTTTTGTGATGTGAGCCTTGCCTGTGAATGACTTTCAGACCTTGTCTCTACTAGAAAAGTACACTGGTTTCATTCAGTTGATTTTTAAAATTGACTTAGTTAAATTAGTGTAAGCCCCTAATGTAAAACTTCTTAAAATGTTGCAAGCCCCTAAGGTAGACACTTAACGTTCAACCAGTTTAGCCAGATTAACTTTTAAATGGATTTTAGTTAAACTGGTCTAGTGTGGACAAGGCCTTAGCCTCTCCGTTCTGTTTAAATATTTTGTGCAAGTGTTTTTAGGAGGCTGGTGTTTCAGGATATGCTTTGAGGCCCCAATGAACTAATGGCATCTACTGGGGAGGGATAGCTCAGTGGTTTGGGCATTGGCCTGCTAAACTCAGGGTTGTGAGTTCAGTCCTTGATAGAGCCACTTAGGGATCTGGGGCAAAATTATTACTCAGTCCTGCTACTGAAGGCAGGGGGCTGGACTTGATGACCTTTCAGGGTCCCTTCCAGTTCTCTGAGATAGGTATATCTCCAGATATTTTAAGCATAATCTGGTGGATGGGACAACCAAATGGGAGTCAGAATTAGGGTTTGGTTTTGTTCCCTGCTCTTTCACTGACTCACGCTGTATAACCTTGGACAATTCGCGTAATCACTCTGTGCCTTCGTTACTTAGCTGATGTGGGTTTAATAATGCTTGCCTACCTTAATAAAATATGCTGAGGTCTACAAGTGAAGGGCATTACATAAGTGCTTACTTATTACTCTGCATGGGGGTAGTGAGATCACCTTTTTGTGTGTGGTAATTCTTATGGTGCGGCTGTTACTGCCAAGATACTAATAGAATGTGCCCTCTGGAGTTTGGGATGGGAGTAGAGTGGGGGCAGGGGCAGGTGTCACGTTATTAACTTTTTTTTTTTTAAACAAAATCTTCGGCAAAGGGTTTCCTATCACTGTCAGTCTAGTTCCATTGTCTTTCCACTTGACTAGTTAAAACATTAGGCCGTAATGCTGGTATGGTGAATGTTTTTTCAATAATACTCTAGAAAAATACGTACCAGATCTCTCTCCCATCATGGTAGGAGGTTGCAGGGATGTGGGAAGAATGTTCTTTTTTGTTTTTTTTTTTTAAACGAGTATTTTCGAATATCTCTGCCTTTTTCAATCATGAAGATACTAAGCTTCCAAGGATACTTCGGGCTGATATAGCAACTTTTATCTGAGGATATCATTAGTAAATATCTATCAACCTTCCATGGGCATTAACATGCATGCTTTGCAACAAACAACCCAGCGGCTTTTCTTAAAAACAAATGAAAACTTAAAAGGGAGCATGAAATAATACAGGCCCCCATGCTGTCTTGGTGTTACAACACCTACTGCTTCTCCACCAGTGTCTTTGCTATTGTGCTTAAAGGGACACCAACTTGGAAATTCCCTTTCCGCCTGAAGAATCTGTACCTGCTGATCTTACAGGTAATATCTACAACCACTGTTATTGGAACGTTACAGGAGAAAAGGTATCTTTCGTCCCCGGTTTGTTTACTTGGTATAGTTGATGGCACTTGTATATGGGCAGTTTATTGGCGTGCTCAGTTGCATTTGCTGTCTCATGCACTGCTCTGGGGAGTTCACCTGCATGACAGTAGTTTCAGTAGTAAAGCTAAAACGGAAGGGGCAGGCATGTGCAAAGTGAAGGAGAAGAGGGGTGGGCCTGACAGTGTTTTGATATTGCTGCTAGACCCACCCACAGCCCCTCCTGCAAAGACCCTTATAAACATCAGCAGGGGAGTACAATAGCTTCTTCTCTCCCCCCCCCGCCCGTTTTTCAAAAAAAACAAACAGGAACTTAACTTAATCAGTGCATGCTCTCTAAAAGGTGCTATGTCAAACTTAATTTTTTTGAAATTAGTCAATTTAAAAAAAAAAAATTCATTGAAAACTTCTTGGGGCAGCCCCTTATGTATAAAGGGGAAATGCACATGGATTGAGGAAAATGTACCAGTCACTTGCTAGCCAAAGTCTTAAACCTACCAGCTAGAGGTGAAAGATGGGAGGGTGGAAGTTACTGTTCCCTGTTGCTATTTGGGAAGGTGAGTGGAACCGACACAGGTCTTGTCAATTTTTCTGCTGTCCACCTGCCTGGATGACAATAGAGAAATTGACTGTCCTTTTTAGTTTCGTGCCCTTTTGACTTGGGCAAACTGAGCAGCTGCAAAGAGATTGGAGCTGTTTTCTGCAGGCTCAGGAAGACTTCCACACATGAACTGAATGTAATCTTTACAGTATTATGGGTATAAACTTAAATTTCTTTTTAAAAGCTGAAATTCTGTTGAAGTTGGTAGTCTGGGGCAGTCCACTACTTCCTAGGGAAAGCTTGCCACCAGAGCACACATCTTTCCGTTCCAGTCTTGCACTCTGATGGTGGTAATCCTTTTACAGAAGGGGGAAGCTGTGGCACAGAGGTTAAGTGACTTGCCAAGGTGATGCAGCAAGTCTGTAACAGAGCTGAGAATAGAAGCTAGGTCTTCCGACTCCCAGACCTATACCTTAATCACAAGGCCTTTGGTCCATTTAATATGGGATTTTTTTTATATAATTTTTAAAAAAACACCCACAGCTTTTTATGGTGCTCTGTGTCTAAAGAAACACAGTGCCCAACCAGCTGTAGGTGGTTTGCAGAATGACAGAGTAGCTTTGGTAAGGGCTAGAACAGGAACAGCCGCTTCTTTCAGGGTTGATCTCATGTGCATACTTTCCTTGTTCCTGTAGTGATCTAACTGTGGTGTAAATATGCAATAGGTATCGGAGAGGAGTTCATATTTCTTCTCTTCTATATACACCTGCACTTCTAGTTCTTGTCATAGCTCAGAAGTGAGGAAGAGGCATTTGCAAGTTTGGCATTGTGTGTGTGTGTGTGTCCCCCTTTCTGGAATGTCTCTGAGCATTGTTTAAATATTTGCTGAGTTGTCAATATGTACATGTGAACTTTCTGTAGTGAAATGTATAAGATGCTGTGTAATGGTAGGTAAATGATAATAAAAGCTATGTCATAGTTCTTGCACAAATAATTCCTTGTTTTAGATACTCCAGAGTAAAATGATATTGCAGATGGAAGCTGGGGTTCCAGTGCCATCTCCTTTTTGGGGGCTGTGGGGGGGGAGATGAATAACAAGGTGATTTGTACCCTTTCTGTCCCCCCGCCTCCTCATTCCTAGTGGGAGGGTGGCTTTTTTTCTTAAACTGTCATATAAGAAACCTGTGTGTAGAAGTAAAACATTAGTGGTTATGATGGAGTAACAGGTTTTTCCAGTTTCATGTGCAGTAACCAATATGTTGATCTTCCCACAACATAACTATTGTGATTGGAGTATTCTCAAAGACCAGAAATGAAGTTGCCAGTCAGTCTCTCCAAAAGTTGGTAACTATAACTATTGACAACTCTGACTGTTCTGAGCTGGTACAAACTGTGAGTTTGTCTATACCTTCTACGTCTAGACTGTTTCCCGTTAGCATAAATACTCCATCTCTCCAAGAGGCAGTAACTTTTGTTGATGGAAGAAGCCCTCCTATCAACATAGCGCTGTCTACACTGGCGGTTGGGTTGGTGTAACTGCATTGCTGAGGGGCATGGAAAATCCACATCCCTAAGAGACCTAGTTATGCCAACATAAGTTTGTAGTATTAGACCAACCCTCTGAATTGCAAGTTAGTACTAAGGCAGTATATTGTGCAGATCTTAAAATGTTCCCTATTGGCTTTCCTAACACTTTCATTATAAAATAATCTCATGACTTCATAGCAGGCTGTTGGAATTTGACAAGAAGAGACCTGTGGCCAAAAAAGTGCCTTTTCTTTGTTCTGTGAAATGTCATATGGGTTTGTCTGAGGGAAAACCTGAAAATCTCCACTTCCCATGTGGTGTCAGCACAACTTCGGTAGTCTGCCAAAAGAATTGCACACATTTCTAAAAAGATGGACACAGGACACGGCTCTATCTCACCTTCATGTATTCAGTGGGAGAGCCGGGAGGAGAGGGGAACTCCCTGAGCCATTTTTTTCTCTCTCACCCTCCTCCCCACGGAAGAGGAGAATTGGGATCACCTGACTCCCAACCGTCAGCATGTTCCTCTAGGCCTTGGTGCTGAATGTCCATGACTCCTGTTGACTTCAGTTGCAGTTCAGTGCTTAAAACTTCTGCATGTTAGGCCCTGGGTGTCTCATATTGGGACCCCCAGAAATGAGGCCTATACAACTAGTGCCGCCGCCAACATTTTGGTTTAGTGACTTATTTGGCATCTCATAGGAAAAATGTTGCAAAGGCAAATACAGAAGAGAATTCCTCTGGGGTGTGACATTCCACCTGTCTTAACCATAAGACCATACCTCTTTCTTCCTGTAGTCTTCTGCCTCATTTGTTATACGCCTTCTGTCTCTTGCAACAAATAAGGCAGGATGCCTACACGCAGCCTCGTCTATATCACAATCTTGACTCATCGCAGGCACGGAATGAGGCAAGAGTCCTGTGGGAAGAAATAAGGATAGGTACACATGTGGGGACAAAACTTAAGCTGCACGTGCAACCTAACTTGAGCGCGTAACTTTCACATTGCGGAGAGTTTAGGATCACCTCAGCAGTACTTGAATGGGTAGATAGCAATGGAGCTGAAATTCAGTCCCTGGGACAGTTCTCTGTTGCGCCCTGGAACAATGGTCCTAGGTGCAGGTTTGAGTTCCAGCTTCTAGAGCCAATGGGAGAATTCAGTAGCATCCCCTCTGTTTTTAAAGGAAGTCCTATCTAATCCTTCCTACTTAGGTGTGGTCTAAACTGTTGTATGTACTAACCTAAACATTACATCAGGAGTATTATTTTTATACAGATTTAATTAGTGGTACAACCCTGGTGTATATATTTATACAGTCAGTTCATCTGTCCACGTTAAGGGGTTGCACTGCTTTAACTTTGATCGGCTTCTAGATAGATTTTTGTGCTGCTATAACTATCCATGTGTAGACAAGCCCTTAGAGGGATTCAGGGCCCCATGAAGTAGGATGAGATAATGGGTAAGGCTGGTAAGAAAATCTTGAATTTGGGGTTGGGGAAGGGTTGGCTGAAAAGTTGTGGCCATGCTTTTGTTAAAGTTGTGGTTTTAGCGCAGTCAGACACCAGTGTGGCAATAAGCTGACGCTGCCCTACGAGTCTAGTCTTAGGCTTCCCCTCAACCATTTTGCTGATGAGGAATGAAGACCCCTCTGGGTATCCACACAACGAGCACCAGCTCTGTGTGCATATCCGCAGGAAAGCTCTAGCACCTTCTTCCAAGGCAAGTAGGCTGTCTCCCAAAGAAGGGCAGCAGCACAGAAAAGAAATTGTGTCCCCCACGTGGTTCTCAAAGGCAAGGATGACGGAGGGATGGCTGGGCCAAATTTGAGTGTTGTGGTGTGACCCTGTGCACCAAGTCGCAGTGCCTCTCACATTTGCAACAACTAAATTGGGGTGTGTGTGCACGCGTGCATGCACGTGCAATTTCCACAACAAAATCGGGGCCAACAAATTTTTTTTTTTTTTTTTAAATTTTTTTTAGCAGCCTGAATTATTGGGTTTCCTACCAGGACGTGGAAGATTCCTTGGGAACGTGGTTTTTTGTTTTTGTGGTTTTTTTTGTTATGGGATTGGAGGAATGATCCTGGCCTCTTTGGTGATATGAATGTTTAGAACCATCTCTTCAGTTATCATAAAATATAGAAATTGCCTCAGTTTGTACGTAGACTAAAGTAGCCTGTTTCTCCTTGTTTGTGGGCTCCAAATTCTGCTGTGGAGCTTGGGAGAGCCAGGTTCATGTGATTATAAGGGAGGATGGAGCTCCCCATCTGGGCGAAAAGAACTGTGTGTCATCCCTATTTCCTGCTGCATATTATTGAAACACTCTAAAATCTGACATTGAACTTAGGTTTCTCTCTTCAGGCTAATACTGAGGGCTTGTCCCCGCTTCCCGGGGATCGATGCTTGGTGATCGATCCGCTGGGGGTCGATTTAGCGGGTCTAGTGAAGACCTGCTAAATCAACCGCGGATCGCTTTCCTGTCGACTCTGGTACTCCACTGGAATGAGAAGTATAAGGAAAGTCGACGGGAGAGTTTCTCCTGTTGATCCAGCGTGGTGTAGGCACCGCAGAAGTCAACCTAAGGTATGTTGACTGCAGCTATGTTAGTCACGTCGCTGGAGTTCCGTAACCTATGTCCACTTAGCCCTGTAGTGTAGACCTGCCCTGAGAATACTAAAATGGAGCTAGGGCTGCTTGCTTCTATCATATCTAGTGAGAGGAGGAAATGAATCCTGTAGTCTTTCCCAAATGAGGAAGTGACTTTTTGGTATGATGTCCCCTGTAGCTGGCTGCATAGCTCTCTTTTGGTCTGTTGAGGAGAACCTGCCAGTTAACAAATTGTGAACACTGTTTTTTTTTTTTTTTTTTCTCTTAATGCTCACTTGGGATTGTGCTGAAGGAACTTGACTATTCTTGTTGTAACATCTGAACTTGTTCCAGGATCCCAGGACTGAACAGGCCTATACTGCATACACAGTGTTCTCTTGCTGCGTGGGTTCCTTCCTGTGCTCAGGTTTCATGTCTTGCTCTCCATGACTATCAAGCAGTGGATTTAAAGTCCAGCAACTATAGGACTATGCACCCTGTGCAGATTTAGAAGGAGTATCTGGTATTTATTAACTTGGTGTAAATAATTAAACTTTAGTAGCAAGCTAGCTAGGTCTTCCTCAAATGTGCTAACTTCCCTTCTTCAAAAGAAACATTTAAATGGCTGAATTGCTGAAAGTAGTTGATTTTTGTATTTATTATTTTTTTTAACTTGTAACATTTTTGGTTACTTGGGTACTGTTATCAAACATGCGCAAAGCCCTGCATTCGAGGCTGGTGCGTTAGCTAGGCCTGCACATCTGTAGATAGTTCTTTAACTGTGCTTGACTGCACATGTGACAAACTATACACTCTAGATTGGTGGCTTTATATGTATGTAAATTTTTTTTTGTCCGTTCAACTGTTCCATGTAGGATTGGTGATTCTTGTACCCATTCATAACGCTTGGAAAAAGGCCCAGGCCTATTAATTATGCATGTGTAATAGATACAGCCAGCTATTGTAACTTGTGACTGTATGGGATGGGAACCTATCTTGGGTACTTGTATGTCATTGTCCCCTCTGTTCCCCCTTACGGTAGTATCTGAGCACCACACAATCTGTCATGTATTTATCCTCCTTACCCCTGTGAGGTTTGGAAATCCTATGGCCCCCACTTTACAGATAGGGAACTGAGGCACAGAGAGTATAAGGGACATGATTAGGATCTCACAGAAAGTCTGTGGCAGAGCAGGGATTTGAGGCCAGATCTCCCAAATCCATGCTAGTGCCCTAACCAGTAGCTATCTGCCCTCTCTAGGAATGGGATTACATCTTGATAGTATGCCAGTCTGGTTTCTAGGAAGTTACTGTTCTATGGAACATGCCAGTTTTTTTCCTTCATGCTCCTATTCTAATTGTGTTTGGCACTTCCGATGGAAGGCCTTAATTTTCCTGGAATAGGATGTGTTTGCAATACATAAAAACATTAAACATCTCCAGCTGATGGCTGCAGCACGCTCAACCTGAGTGTATTGTTGATGCATGTTGGTGAACAATAGCAATGTAATAAGAATAATCATTTGTTTAAAAGGCACTCCTGCAATTAATGCGCTGGAGGAAGGAAAAACTAGTAAAACACTTGACCTAAGATGGTCTTCCAGTAGTCAGGGATAAGCGAATGGAAATGGTTGCAGTAGATCCATCCTGGATTACTAACTTGTCTGTACTCTAAAGATATTCCCAAAATATCTCTGCAAACCCTGCCTCTTAGTTCTTGTGGTGTGTTGGAGATGAAGAAACTTGTTCTTTCCACTCAGAGGTGACTTGACTGCTCCTCGCTAAAGGAAAAACTTCTGCTGAAAAACCATGTGCGCATTTGGTGTGGAAGTTCTTAAAATCAAGGGAAGTAATATTACTGCCTTATAAAATATACTAGAGCAGATGAGTGCTCCTATTCAGCCCTCCAGCTACCCACATCAGCCCTTAACACTCATCTTCTCCCAATTCCCTGACTCTGAAGTAGAGCACAAAACGTTGTCCTAATGCAACTTTCAGGGAAGGAAAGGGGAAGAAAACTTGATTCTAATAAGACCCATCAGACAGGGTACCAGGAAATCTGATACACAAAATGTTACCTTCATGGCTTATTGATGGGAGGGGGTGGGGGTAGCATCTTTTAAAGTGCATTGTTTTTTTTCAGCTGTAGTATTCTGAATGGTGCACAAATATCAGTGTTAGGTTTGAATCTGCTGATTATGCTGCACGTAGCACTTCACTGTTGAGCGACTACTTCTGAAAAGGTGTAATAGTCATGTCTTTCCTTTTTCATTTGTTGCCTTATGGTTTCTTGTTATACCTGTTCGTGAAACCAGTGAAGAGTTTGCCGCGTTGGCTGTTCCTCCTCTCCCCCTGGCATTGGCGCAGTAATTAATTTTGCATCTGCTCGCCAGCAGCTAGCTCACACTCGCTCTCCTTTTTAACTTGTTAAACAACTTGCAGGGTTGCTAACTTTGCTTTAAAAACAGTTAATTTAATGCCTGGGCTGATGTGAAGGTAGAAGCTCACAGGCAGAAGGAAAGACCAAGAAGACTAAAGGAGGCTCATCACAATTTAGGTTTCAGGATTGCTGTAACCTGGCATTTAAAGCTTATGAAAAGTACATATCTAGTTTTGTATTTAGGACCTACGCTAGGATGCCTCTCTCTATAGGATTGGGATTCACATAGGGCTTGCCAAGAGTAACATATTGGCTTTAAGGCTGTACTGGAGTGTCCTTGCTACTCTCTGACAGCAAAGGCTTGGGTGCAGCTCTTGCCCACCCAGTGTCTTTCCTTCCCCAGCCGCCTCTTTTCTCACTAGTGTAGACGTGAGTGCAGCTTTTGGATGCAAACAGTTACCTGGTTATAAATGCTGGAAAGTAGTTATTTGTTACAAAGACCTCAAGCTGCATTCTTTGTTTGATTTTGGGTCCGTCTTATATGTACCTTGCGTTGCAACCAGGCCTACCACAGAAAAAGATCTCTACAGAAAGAAAAGGTGACGTATCTGAGAATCTGACAGAAATTGGGCCCTGCCATCTTTCCATGTGTAAAGGGCTCCGTGAATTAATGAAACAAACTTTGCTTTGGAAAGTGAATCCTGAAGAATTCTCTGTTGCAGGGACTTCCCTCAAGCCTAATGTTTTAGAGCACAGATTGAATGCCAGCACTGTTTGGTAGCTGAGGATGTCCTGCTGTGTCTGGAGTCTGTATTGCTCATTTGGGATGAAGAGCAGGGTTTTAGGGAACCAGATAGTTAATGGGGACTGAAAGTTCATTGCTGGCTACAGTTGTCTGAATAGACTTATTAGTCAGCTTTGAAGCCGTTTGGAAGTTTTACTGATGCTTATTGAGAATACTGTCTTGGAATGATCTGCATGGCTTGGACTGCTCAGCTGTTCTAATTTGCGTCACTGAGTAACACTGGTATCTGGAAGATAGCCATGCTGCAACTGAAAAGACTATTTTCCCTTTTATTTATCCTCCCACCAACTTGTTTCAGGGAGTTATTTTCATGACTTGTTACTGGACGTGATCAACATGTGCACTTCTACCTCTTTAAGTATGTAAGTGGGTCTGCTACCAAAATGCTATGAAGTAATAATCATGCCGAGGACGGTACCAGCCTCAAGTTCATTTCTGTGGAGCGAATAGTGTATTGGTGAAATGTGGAGCCTGCTTTACAATCTACAAAGGAAGTTTTTGTTTTTATTTTTCCTTTTTTTTCTTCCCATCTTGGGAAGAGAAGTACTGTGGCAGACTTTCTGTTATGTGTTTCTTGGGAGTGTCTCTCACTCAGCTGGAGAAGTTCATGGAAGCAGACTTTTTGGTGGACCTGAATAGTGTTGCTTGGCTGAAGTTTCTGAAAAAGTCCACAGGAGGCTTTTGGAGGCCGGCCTGTGTGTAGGGTGACTGTAGTTAGTGGGGGGGGGGCGGGGGGGAAGAGGAAAGAGGGGGGTTAGCTAGTCATTGTATATGGATATATGATGGGTTTGACAGGAAATAACTTGCACAAGCCACTCCAGTGCAGACAGATGTTGGCTGAGGTGATTGTATAGTGAAGTGGGAGTTACTATCTAAATACCAATGGTCAGTCTGACTTTTTACACCAAGACCTATAAGGAGAATGTGATAACGGGTTGATTGGTGGTTGTTGCTGTTCCATAAAGCTTTTTGTTGGGCTCCTGCACTGACTGACCATCCTAATTTATGTACAGAAGTTGGCATCTACCCATGGCATGTCAACATCATATAACTGCTTCTAAATTTCTGGTGTTTTGTACTGTGAACCACCCTATATCCATTTCTAGATAAGAGAGTGGGCGGTGGAAGAAGGAACCTACCTGTTGGTCAGCCAGTTCATGTGTCTGGGCATGGTATAAGTCAGACATGCACAGCACATGGCCCTTTATCCTGTGTAGCAAGCATTGTTGAGAGCACTATGACTAGACTTAGTTTCTGATTATTTTTTTTTTTTTCTCCCTAGTCCACAAACTGCAGTTCTGTTGGGCAGGATTATCTGATCACCTTCTAACTGTTTTGAAATGTCTTGGATTTAAACCTATACTGGCACAGTAGAAAAACTTAATGAATGTGCAAAAATAGAAAAAAATGTAGTTGCTTTTGTTACCTGGATGGGGGCACCATGGTTTTGCTTGTTCAGCGCCTTCAGGCAGGGGTATTTGTCTCTGTAACAAAGTGCTCAGTTGGGTTAGAGAGAGGAGCTTTTACCTCCACTAGTTGTGCCTCATGCTGCCTGTATGGTAGATGCCTTGATTCACACAACTAGAATTAGCAAGGCTGGGTCTGTCTGGCATCTTTACAAGCACTAACTTAGCTTTCAAACAAGGAAGTGCCCTTCTCACTCCTGTCCTGAACCAGTAGATGCACAGTAAATCTTTTTTGTTATATCCCTTGCAATGCAGCTTATTTTAATAACATGTGACTATTTTCTGGTAGACCAATCTCTGCATCCATCTACATGTAATTGCTGTAGGTTACAGAAAACTGAAACATACAACATATCTAAATATGACAGTCATTCAGATAGTATGGTGATTTGGGAGGGAACGTATATAAATACCTACTAACCTGGAGTGATAAATACAGTGGTCATCTGTCATTCTTCATGACTTGCTGAACAGGGAAACCTATAGCCTTGATAAGTAGAGTTTGATTGCTTTGGTAGAGAGAATTTAACAGGCACAGACCAGAGAGAGGAGAGGTGATTGGAAAAATTCTGGCTTCTGACAAAGTGCATCTTCTGTTGCTGGGAATTTCCTGGTATCTGTGGTGTCTGAGGTTAGCTGCTCCAGTTTTTGATGAGACCACGGTCTTCTTGGTAAGCCTGCATGTGGTATGGCATCCCTCTTTGCGGCTGTAACAGATCTTGCTTTAACTGCTATTGTGAATTAACTTTTCAGTGTCCATCTTTGGTACCTGCAGAGCATCAAAAAGACTCTTGTGCTACCTTCTAATATTTATATATCTGGCACATTTTGTGAAAGCTGGTTCTTTTCTGTGCTCTGAACAGAGTAGCTTCAGGAGAGGACTCGAAGGTCTGTTCAGTGGAAATTTATTTTTGTTTTTGTTGTTGTTGAGTTCTCTCTTATATAAGACATCTCTACAAAAACTGTCCTTGGCCATTCATTGTGTGTATGTGCCTGCAATGGTTATTCGTGATACATGTTTGAATTAGGGCTCTTCCTTTGTAAGTCCAGCTTCTGCTTACCTCTTCCCATGAGGTTGTTCTATAACGGTTTGTTCTGCAAACAAAAACCCTGCCCAGACTAGTTGAAACTATGGCATAGTAGGAGCAGCAGTGTTTTTAGTATGGCTTTTCTGGGGTGTGTGAACAGTCCTCTTGCTGAGAATAGTGTTGTACTGTAATATCCTATATTTAACAGGAGTGTTTGTATGTAAAACATGGAAGATAATTGTCCTGCTTTACTCAGCACTGGTGAGGCTTCATCTGGAGTACTGTGTCCAGTACTGGGCACCACGCTTTAGACAAGACATGGATAAATTGGAGAATCCAGAGGAGAGCATCAAAAATGATAAAAGATTTAGAAAACTTGACCTATGAGGAAAGGTTTAAAAACACTAGGCATGTTTAGCCTGGAGAAGACCGTAGATGAGGGAGAGGGAACTGATACTGCTTCAAATATGTTAAGGGTTGCTATGAAGAGAATGGTGATAATTGTTCTCCATGTCCACTGAAGGTAGGACAAGGAATAATCTGCAGCAGGAGAGACCTAGGTTAAATATACGGATAGGGGAAGCACTGGAATAGGCTTCCCAGGGAGGTGTAGAATTCCTGTCATTGGAGGTTTTTAAGAACAGGTTAGACAAACACCTGTCAGGGATGGTCTAGGAGTACTTGGTCCTGCCTCGGGAGGTCCCTTCCAGCCCCGTGGAATCGGGAGGAGATGTTCATTCTGATCAGAAATGGAACTTACTGGTATGGCTTTCCTGACCAGAGTGGACCAGTATCTTTCTCAGTGTTGATATATTGGAAATGTCTCCTCCCCCCTCCTTTTCCCTCCATTGTAAAAGTCCTTATTCTAAATGTGGGGGAGCTCTGAATGAATGACTTTTGGTAGAAGCAGGAGAGGAGAATACTTTAGGAAATGTCTTTTTATTCATGTGATTCCTTCTGAAGGGATTCTGTAATTCTGATATTCTTTTGAAACATACATTGGCGGAGGAGTGGGTTTTTACTGGACTTCAGTTATCTCAAACTTCGTATTTGAAAGTACAAGCTTGTAAAGAGAAAAGTAAAAACTGATGAATTATGACATAGGCAACTGGCCCGTCAGGTTATAAAAGGTAGCGAGTTCCGACTAGGATATTGACCTTAATACAGACAGCTCCACCTTAAATAGATTAGATGAAAGTGCTTCTGACGAGAAGTTGAGCTCTGTTTACTATTGAATGAGAATATTAATAAGTTCTGTGCTCTGGCTTTTTAGCCTTCACTTGTAACAGACTAATTGTGAAAGAGCTAAAGTTGGTTTACACATTGTGGGGCAAGTTTCAAAAACACCATTTGGTGGAGCCATGAAAATGGTTGTACAGAGGATGCCAAATAAGTACTTTAAAAAAAAAAAAAAAAAAGAGAAGTGGAAATGGAATGAAACTGAAAGTCTGGTTCTCTAAACCATGATGTCTTTGATCCTGCTGAATGTTAACTCTCATTGTTTTCTGTACCGGAATCCTAACTTGCGCCACCTCTCAACTCCTGAGATGTGCTTTGTTTCCAGCCGCTTCTGTGGCATTACCTTAGTTATATAAGGCAGGGTAGGAAATACCCTCTGCTTCCTTTGGACAGATCCTCAGATGGCATAAACCAGGCGTTGGCAACCTTTGGCACGCGGCCTGTCAGGGAAAGCCTGAGGCCCCCATTGGGATGGCAAACCGCGGCCAGTGGGAGCCATGATTGTACGAACCTATGGACGCTGCAGGTAAACAACCCATCCCGGCCCGCCAGGGGCTCTCCCTGGCGGGCTGCGTGCCAAAGGTTACCAATCCCTGGCATAAACTATCATAGCTCCATTGGCTTCAGTGGAGCTATGACAGTTTGTCAGCTTAGGAACTGCCCCTTGTGTTTCAAGCCCTGTCAATGAGCACGTATGTAGCTACGATAACCGCGACCCAGTATATAGGACAGGGAGTGTTTGAGAGCTTCCATTGTCTGTCTTGTTATGGGTTACTGACCCCTGTAATATTATTGATCTCAGTAAGTTTCGTTACAGTACTTCAAATCAAGGCTTGATGCGTCATCCTTATGGTTCATGTGGGATTTTGGTGCTAGGGTTAGACATGCTGGCCTTTACGTATCTGGGCAGGTTTCCGAGATTCCAAGGAATCATTGGTACTGATGGCTCTTGGTAGTATAGTTCATGAAACTGGAGCAAGCACTCTAGGTTCTTATTCACTACAGCCTCGTCACTTAAATTAGGACTTGTTTGTATTTTGAGACAACTTTTAATGCTCAGTTGACATACCCTCTTGTAGATATTGAGTTGGGTCCAGACTCGTTATAGACTGCTTGAATTCAAGAGCAGAGTTCTCTTTACGTTCTCAGTGGTTTCTGAATTGCCAGCTATCAAAGATACATTTTTGGATCCGTTTCTCTTACTTGGGGTAATGGGGCTACAGTGTCCCTACATGGGGTGGGAAATACTGGAAAATGAATGAGTAAAGCTGCCTAGTCTGCATCCTGTTCACTTCAGCAAACTAGGGTAGCTGTTTTCACTTTCCGATAGCTGATGTTTCTGTCAGTGGTTCACTACTTTATTTGAACAACTTACACTCTTGTTTAAATAGTTAAACCTGATCTCTAGATAAAACCCCCTCTGTAGAAATGAAGAAGCTGGTGACAGGCTTGCTAGTGGAGAGGTGTAGTCTCCTTGTTAATCTCCAATATTAATTCAGCACTGATCGAGTGAACATCAGACAGCCTGCTTTCTAGTTTATCCAGTAACTGAGGCTGGTTATGTCTTTGTGCCTGGGTAGTGTAATGTGTGCAACACAGGGGAAAAGAGGACAATCTCTTCTGAGTGGAAATCACATTTATCATCTTCAGTTCTGTAAGATCCCATCTGGGTTCAGCTGTGGGGAGTTGATGGAAGCTGCATCTGTGAGCTTGCAAAAACAATATTAACTGTGTTTTGTTGGTGAGAGCTTTTCTGTGTTTGGTGGCTTGCAGGTCCCAGAGCTCAGTGGTCCCTGTCCTCGGACTAGCTTGGGCATAGTAGAATCCAATAGAAGAAGCAGCAGTAGCGAGCTGCTGCTTCTCCCTGAATTTGCAGGAAATGGATTTACTGTCTCTGTACAGGAGCACAGCAGCCAAACAATAGTTTGTGCTTGCAGGGCCATGTGGTGAGTCACGTGACCTTGTGCTGTTTTCTGTCGGGATCCTTACCCATCTGTTCTCTCCGCTCTTTCTGGGTTATCAGGCACAGATCCAAGTCCTCACAGGCAGCCAGCCTCATGGCCAGAGATTATGAGCACTAACCTTCCTGGCAGGGGCGGTGTGGCTTTGCTTTTATGCAGATTAGCCATGTGCTTCTCACTTCAAGGTTCCACAGGAAAAGACATTTCCTGTGCTTGGTTCTTAATGGGCGGTTCCCTGCTCACTGTACAGGGACCGTAGGGTTGGGGCCTGTGAAGTGAAAGCGTGCATGGAAGAGGGATTACAGTACACTGCCCCCCCTTTCCCATTCCACCTCTGCTACTACGTCACCACAACACAACCACACGCTCTCTCATACTGTTGGTGTCATTCATTCAGTGCCAAGATTGCTTTAAAAAATTCCCTTGGCCCCAGTTCAAACAGGAGTACAGCTGGGATGTGTTAGATTTTAGGCAGTCTGCCCTCAATTTGAGATGAGTTATAAATAGCAGTGCCGACTTCCTTAACTACCACTCTTGGAGGTAAAATGCAGGTTAATTACTGTGGGAATCAATTAGGGCTTCTCTGGGTTAAACTGCCAGGGTTGCTTTTTATTATTATTTTTGATTCCCCTGCCTCCTCCATATTCTCCCTCCCCCTCTTTTCCCCCCCCCCAACGTGGACAGCAAATCTGTTCGGAAATAAATTGAGATCCACGGTGAGAGGTTTGTAATTCCAGAAAATCGTTAATGTTTTATCCCAGCACTGGCCAATATCTGAGTGAAGCCAATTCAAGCGCTGCAAAATTAGACTTGAGTGAGAAACTATTTCCCCTTTTCTCTGTGCCCCCACCCTCCCCTACCAAAACAATTAGATAATAGGCTGTCATAAAAGTGAAAGGAGTGCATGTTTGCCTGGCTGTGGAGACTCTGTTCTTTGCTCTGTAGCCTCCACTTTCACAGTAGGACTCTTTACTTATTTTTCATGTTGGTCTCATAAATGAGTTAACTCCACTTAACCCTTTAGAAAGGTATGAGATCTTCCTTTATGATGTCTTGTTTTCTGGCAGAATTATGTGGGTTTTTTTTTTTTGTTTTTTTTTTAACACTTGCAGCTGCTTTGAAGCTGTAGAAGAGTCTTCCTTGTTCACTTCTACTTGTGTGTATTAAAGCATTGCTCTTGACCAGCACTTGCTGTTCTGTTACCCTGCTTAGGATAATTTTTACATTTGTGAAGTTGTTGTCTCACCATTGCAGTAAAGCCAAAATAGTGTGTGTAGGGTAACTGTACCTTCTGTGGCCTTTCTTCAGGTAAGAGTCTCTTGCACTTTCCATTATACAGCCTGACTTGGGGGTTTGGAGAGCTTGGCAGTAAGCGTGCTCTGGACTGAAACTTGGTGCTTTTGGCCTAGGAGTGAGGTTTTTTTGTGCTTTTTGTTTTAATTTTTTTGAAAGAGCAGTTTTGATCTTTGAAATACAAGTTTATTCTAGAAGATTAGGGTTGGAAGAGACCTCAGGAGGTCATCTAGTCCAACCCCTGGCTCAAAGCAGGACCAACCCCAACTAAGTCATCCCAACCACGGCTTTGTCAAGCCAGGCCGTAAAAACCTCTAAGGAAGGAGATTCCACCACCTCCCTAGGTAACCCATCCCAGTTCTTTACCACCCTCCTAGTGAAATAGTTTTTCCTAATATCCAGCCTAGACCACCTCCACTGCCACCACTGAAAACAGCCTAGGTCCATCCTCTTTGGATCATGCGCTTATTTTTGCATACAGTAGAGTAGAGCAAATCTGGTTTTTGAAAATTTGCCTGATGACTGAACTAAAAGTTTGGTTGTATCTCTCTCTCTCAAAGTACCAAAACTTGACATGCATTCTGAGATCGCTTCTAGTTTCTCTTTTGGCTCTTCTTCAAGTGATGGCCCCTCTGTGTCAATTGACACTACTATGAATTTATGGTGGCTAAGTCCATAAATGGCTATTAGCCAGGAAGGGTAAAGAATGGTGTCCCTAGCCTCTGTTCATCAGAGGATGGAGATGGATGGCAGGAGAGATCACTTGATCATTGCTTGTCAGGTTCACTCCCTCTGGGGCACCTGGCATTGGCCACTGTTGGTAGACAGATACTGGGCTAGATGGACCTTTGGTCTGACTCTGTACAGCCGTTCTTATGTTCTTACGTTATGTTCTAACTGTTCCAGCTCCAGCGCATGGTATGCATGTGCACCCATGTGTGGAATCTAGATAGGGACCACACATCTCCAGAACCTCCAGTTACAGCCAGTAATCGTCTCTTTCTGTGGATGCAGGAGGGTGTAAGAGAAGGGTCTAGATTTCACTGATCAAGAAACAGCAAAACTTTTCTCTCAATTATGTCTCGGTGGCCTTTACTGTGATTGCATGTCAAAAGCAATCTACTCCTGTGGTTTCCTGTCGAAAGGATTTCCCATGTGTCAGTCCAGAGAAGGATCTCCAGCCTTTTGCAGTCAGGGTTTGGTATTTCCTTATTTATCCTGAAGTGTTCTTGCAAGTGAACAGGCATTACTTCCTCTTGGCTTTTCCATCTCGTATAACATCAGTGTGCAAGGGGATCTATAGCCCACCACCCTCCAACTCCTCTCACCAGCTTCTGGATTGATAGGCCCATCACTGCATTTCAATCATGGCCATTCCTTTCTTGAAGCACATGAGTTCAACTGAATAAAGGGATTCAAGTAGAATCCCTGATGGTACTTTTTTTTTTTTTTTTTTACTCTTAAACCAGAGCAAGTCGGTTAAGGCTAGGCCAGTTAAAGTCCTATCCGTGAAGGGAGTGATTGTGTATGTAATGAGAGATTGGGAAGAAAGGGGCCACATGCTGTATTGCTGCTGATGCATGCTGCAGCCCCGGAGGAGACAAGTTAGCCTGCTTGGATTACAAGCATCAGAGATGCGTATTAAGTTTTGTTTTTTTTTTTTCCTCCTTCCCTTAGGGATGAAATTTACACTTCTGTCACGTACAGACTTTGATGTAAAGGGCCTCAGTTTAGAATGGTGTGTTGTAGAAAGCTACCACTTAATTGTCAAACTTGCTTTTTGTTTCTGGTAGTGCCCATAGTATGCTAGTTGCTTTTAATATAGAGAGACAGACCTAGAGAATCTCCATCTAAAGATACATGCTATGTGCTGTGCTCTGCCTTGGCCAAGCAGAGTAGGTGATGTGACCACAGTCTGGAAATAGCAAAGTCCTGCTTTCTAAGGGGGGTGTGTGTGTGTGTGTGTGTATATATGTGTACACACACACACACACACACACCACTATTCCCTATTACTCTTCAAGTTCATCAGTAGCAGTCAGCTGGTTTCCTGTGTGTGTCACGGCAGAAGTGGCTCTTAAAAAGGGATTTGAAAAGTGGCATTAGCCTTGCAGTTGATCAGAGGAACGGAGATCTGTGCATAGGGGCTAGTCTACGCTAGAAGCGATGCAGCTGCACCGACGCAGCTGTGCCACTGCAGTCCTGGTGAAGATGCTCTATGCTGGCGTCCCCAGCGCGGTGCCCGTGGGTGCCATGGCGCCTGCTGGGGCGTCTAAGTGTGCCCACATACTGGCCGGCAAACGAGCATCCGTTGAAATGCCACTGACAAGCTGCAGCATCGCCTATTGACATTGCCGCTTGTCGGCAGAATTTCGGCGGATGCTCATCCGTCGCCATGGTCCTCCACGGCTCGTGGTCTGATGCCCACCAGACGAAAAAGGTTGGGAACCGCTGCATACTGATGAGAGAGCTCTCCCGTCGGCATAATAAAGCCACCTCCCCGAGAAATGGTAGCTATGTCAGCAGGAGCAGCTCTTCCGCCAACACAGTGCTGTCCACACTGTTGCTTTGGTCACTGTAGCTTATGTCACTCGGGGGGTGGGAGGGTGACTTATTCGCACCCCTGAGCGACATAAGTTATACCAACATAAGTTTCATGTAGACAAGCCCTAAGAGGCAGCGTATGGTGATGGCTGGGTGTTTAAAACACTGATATTTATATGAGGGGCTGGCCTCTTTGGTGGACAGGGGTAGTGATAGGTAGGGAAGGGTGAATTGTACAGGACTTGGAAAATGGTGACCAGAGGCCTGAGCTTGATCAGGTGGAACTGAGAGGATTCAAAGATGGACTGACTCTGGTCAAAATTACAGGCAAGGGAAGTGATCTTGGTGGTAGCCTCTTCCTGCAATGTCTGCCACGAGTGCACATGTACTTGGTTAACATGTTCTTTTAAAAAGTCTTAGTTCTAAAACTCCATCCTTTCCATGGGCATAGCTCTAAAAGCTGAGGGCATTTGATATTGTTACGTGTTCCAAAAATTACACAAGAAACATGTTGAACGCACTGAAGTGGAAATGCAGCTTTACACATGCATTGGTGTGTACACGTGTAGCACCACGCTCTGAAATAAGTGTCTGGATTAATGCAATGGTGTGGCTGAATTTAAATGCACAAAAGGCGAAATTAACCTCCTGTAGAGGTATGCAAGAAACTCTTGGTGCCAGGAGGTTGCTATGGGAGCCATAACATTTTGACTTCTGTGCGTTTTAAATTTTCAGCTGTAGCATTGTATTAACACAACTTTTTACATTTAACTTAATTATTTGTGCTGTACTTGCTGCTTAAACCATTCCCTGATATGGGAAAAGACTCATCCTCTTCTCATGTGAACTGACTGCTCTTTAGTCCCCCAGTTGGATATATCAACTGACTTCCCTTTCCCCTAATAAACCTTCTCTGTCCTTCCTTTCTCCAGGCCTCAGAGGAGATGGCAGAGTGTAAAAAATATTCCTCACAGCTGGGTTAGTGCTGTGGGGAGTATCTGTAGGCCCCATGTGCTTGCTTCTCCTCCAGAGAGTGATGCTGTATTTTATAGCATGACTGTAGTTTTTTGTCAGCTGATAGCTCATTAGTTGAACAGATGCAAGGGAGCTTGGATTTTATTGCACCCCTTCTTGGTGACCAGTTCCTTTTATCGTTCTATGGCAATAAGGATTGTGTAGGCAAATATGGTGTATATTCATTTTGTATACACGTCATAACTTTCTTCACAGCCTTCAAGCCCAATGGATCAGATGGGGAAGATGAGACCTCAGCCATATGGAGGAAGTAACCCGTACACACAGCAGCAGGGACCTCAGTCGGGGCCACAGCAAGGACATGGATATCCAGGGCAGCCATATGGGCCACAGACTCCCCAGAGATATCCCATGGGAATTCAAGGCAGGACACAGAGTGCAATGGGCAGCATCTCATATGCGCAGCAGGTAGAGCAAAAAATAAAACCTCTTGTGCCTCACCACAACCCATTCTTCTCTGACAAGCAGATGAATGAACTCTTTAAATCTGGCTTGTGAATGTGTGTACTAACGGGACCAGTCTTCAGCAAATTCAGCTTTGTACTGTTCTCAGTTATTGAGGTGAAAATATTATTTGTTTAGGCTGTGTGTTGTGATGTGGTTGGATTTAAACAGATGAATCCTTATGTGAAGGACAAGGATCTGTGATAATCTCGCTTTCCAGAGAGGTGACAATAGATCTTTAGTATCACAATTGTAAGGGTTGGGCGGGAGGGGAAACAGTTAATGGATTAAAACAGCATCTACACAAATCTTTACCAGCATAGAGAGACTTTATATTACTACTCAGAGTAATGTAAACTTTAGGTCGGGGTGGCTTACTGCTTCATACAATCATCTCCTCCTGACCTCCTGCAGAATTCAAAAGGCTGCCTTTGCAGTGAGACTTCACTCTTTGTGGTGATTTACTTACATTTGAGGATGGACTAATAGACGTCACAACAAAGTTCTTATGGATCCATATTAAAGATCTGTTGTTGCCAGACGGAATCTGGCACGCCACTGGCATCGCTGTTTCCTCGGCGGCGTACTCATCTAGACAGCAGCGTTTCCATTACCTTTCCAGTTAATTGCCCAGCCCAGCTGCCTGGGAGTCATGTCTGCAGAACTCCGATTCAGACATGTTCTCGTTTGTGGAATCTGTTTCTAACTTGCATAATTCTACTCTCCTTTTGTAGATTCCTCCTTACGGACAGCAGGGCCCAAGTGCATATGGACAGCAGAGCCAGACTCCATATTACAACCAGCAAAGTCCTCATCCCCAGCAACAGCAGCCTCCATACTCTCAGCAACCACCATCCCAGACCTCTCACTCCCAAACTTCTTATCAACAGCAGCAGACCCAGTCTCAACCTCCACAGCTTCCGTCATCCCAGCCTCCGTACTCCCAGCAGCAGTCCCAGCCACCTCATCAGCAGTCCCCATCACCGTATCCCCAGCAGCAGCCCACGACCCAGCAACATCAACAGAGTCAGCCTCCGTACTCCCAGCAGCAGTCAGTGTCGCCCTACCAGCAGCAGCAGCAAACTCAGCAGACCGCCCCCTCTGCTCTTTCGCAGCAGTCTTCTTCATACCCTCAGTCACAGCCACAGCAACAGCAGCAGTCTGCATACTCCCAGCAACGCTTCCCACCTCCACAGGTAGGACCTCCGCTGCTCGCTATCTCCTTCTGTAGGTAACGACAAGAGTTTGCAGAATTTAGTTCTCGGTTCCTTTTAAAACTGATGAACCCCTGCTTACCTGTGATAAAACTAATAAATGTATCGCCCTCTTAGCTCTGCATAGATCTGTATCTCCTCTGGCTTTGATGTCGAAATGAGACCACTGAAGGCACAGAGTGGTCCACAGAGCTCTAGTGTTTCATAGTGATGATGCACTTCTAAGTCTTTAAGAGATCACGCTTCTTGCTGCTTCTGTAGCCCAGTGCAAGACTCCAAGATATTGGGAGCCTTGTTTTATCACTGAAAGTAACAAGCCTATCTCTGCATCCTGGGCGAGGCTTTTCCATGTAAACTTATTCCGTGTACAGATGGCTTCAAATTTGAGGGAGGAAGCACATGAAGAATAGACCCGAAGTGACCTGGAGAGGTCAGAGTAACGGGGAATGTAGACGGCCCTACACTTGTGGGGAAGTGAATTACCCAGCACAAATATGAAATGGAGTTTTTAATCAAAGAGCAAGGCCCCTTACTTTAAAGGTAGATGAAGATAATTTTGTCTTACTGTTTTAATTAAGCATGGAGTTGTCTGAAAACCTTTTGAAATTCACAATCTTTGTGAAAAAGATCAAAAATCTTGACCGAACTTCTCAGAAAACTGTCCTGTTTTTTGGATCAGCTCTATTAATATGTGTAATTACCATAGTTTCCAGAGGAAAGGTATAGAAGGTAGGAGGAGAAAGTGCCTACATGAGACCTTGGTTGTTAAGTGGTCTGTATTGGGGAAAAATAGAGCAATAACTGGAAAATCACTGTCTTTTTAGACACCTAGTGCTAAAATTCCTTCTAGTACAGACACTTGGCCTAGCTGTCCATCAGCAGCCTTGATCCTGTGTGGAGGCAGGGGATGCTAACTTAGTTCCTCTGTTCTGTCTCCCTCTTTGTTTTGGATAAATGCCCTCAAGTGGTACGTAAACTGTTTTCTTCATATTGTTCGAATACTCCCAGACAGATTGCTATGGAGTCCATATTTCACTTCCGTGTTTTCTTTGTGTTTCAGGAGTTGTCTCAAGACTCATTTGGGTCCCAGGCATCATCTGCCCCCTCGATGACTTCCAGTAAAGGACAAGAAGATATGAACTTGAATCTTCAGTCAAGGCCCTCCAGCCTGCCGGTGAGTGGGGAGCCTGTCTGTAAGTGACTGGGGTGAGGGTAACCAGAAGCTCACCAGCATCGCTAGTACTGGTAGTATTCCAGATGGAAGCAGGTATAGACGCTGCCTATGCTTTTTGCTTTTAGTCAGTAGCTTCTGATTTTCCCCTGGAGGTTAGATATAACTTACAAAGGTAATGGAGCTGAGGGTAAACTTTTTTTTCCTTAACCGTGAAAGCTCTGGCCTAAATATTCGTTTGACTGGCACTCTGGAATGCCTCTGTTTTTATGTTAGGTCTCCAGTTGCCGAAGAGAACTGATCATTAGGGCAGCCTCTGGTTTTGTCCTTTTTAAAATATAGGGGTGCTGTGGCTTGTTCTTTTGGGGGTGTTCTTTTGCATTCCAATTTAGCCCAGTATTATATGTATCTTAATAGTCTAGTAGACTTGTAGCCACTACTGTATGTCAGAGGATTATTATGTTGCTGATTTGTGCACCTTGGTCCCACGTGACTGAACAGATTTTGAATAAAACAGGTTACTCAGTACCTGGAGTTAGGAAGATCAGCTGTAGGTAGCGCCTGTCACTGCAGCCGGGACAGTCATTTCCTCTTAACTCCAAATCTGTTTGCTGTGTGATTATTATTATTATTATTTTTTTTAACATTTGAACTATTATATAGTTCTTGTAAACTTACCAGATTTTTGGATACAGCATTCTGGCCGCTTGTTGAGCGAGATGTCTTTTTATCCTGGTTTTAAACTTCCTAGAATGTGGCAATTTAGTGGGGAGGGTTGATAAATTTCTCCTGTAAAGGTCTGGAATGGACTGACCAAGCAGATCCATGCTTATGGCTCAAAAGAAGAGTTTGAGTTGTTGAACTCAGTTTGATTTCACAGAAGAATTATTTCCACTTATAACCAGGTGGGAGTTCTTTTCCTTTAGCATCTAGGATAAAGCTCCTTCCTAAATTGCCGTTGACTTGGTCAGAGGAGAAGGAGTTATTCTTGCTCTCAATGGTGGGATCCAGTTTTTTGGTCTGTGTGAACCCTTCTAAACAGTTCCATGGATCATAGGGCAAGTTATGTCCTCAAAATGCAGATCAGACTCTAACTTTGATAACAAAATGGGTTAAATTTATTTTGGTGTTTGGCTCCTTTTGGACCCTAATTTTGAAGATTAATTTCATTCTGAGGTGTGGAGAATCTTTAAATAGCATGTTTCCTTCCACTCGCTCTTTCTCTGCAAGTCCTTGTTTATGACCCATCTTCTGCCTTGCAGTGTAGGGAAGGTGTAGCCATTGAAGAAATAGCTCTGAATCTGAGCGGTGGAGTGTCATGATTAGTAGCACTGTTGATGCTGTCTCCGTGAATCCTTCCAATCAGCTCCATCTGATTCAGATTATAGGGGTGAATTGTTCTCTTTAGCAGAAGTGGCTCCTGCTCAGAGCCAAGTGGGAGTTTTGTTTTTGCGGTGTTATGGATAAATGTGGTCTCTCCTTGAGCCCTCTTCAAATTTACCTTTAAAGTGGCTCTGTTGTGGAATAGCGGTATTGGAAATGTGGGAGTTCTGTTGTTTTTAGATGCTTGAATTTTAACATATCCATCAGTGTTTCTGTACTTAAGCTTCCCGTGTGAGAAATCTCTTCTAGAACTCAGTAGCATATGGTACTCAATCCAGTGTTGCTGTTAGTGTTGTGTTAAGAGTTTGCTCTGTATAAGGCCCAGTGTTCTGTTCAACCAAACATCTTTACAGCCTTTCATCTCTCGGACTTTTTCAAGGATTAGATAGTGAAATCATAGGCCATCTGTCAGTCCGTCTATGGTTTCCTAGAGCCTGTTCTCTCCCCCCCCCCCCCATTTTTAAAAAAATATTTGTAGATGTGCAGGATTTAAAAAAAACACCTCAATTTTTGTTTCCCAGAATTCCTTCTCCTGCTAACATGAAGAGAATGCTTAAAGCTAGGGTTAAGGTGAACACTTGTCTACTTACTGTCTGCACATCCAATTTTATGTCAAACTTCTGTATCTGTAAAAAGAGAATGTTTGCAGGTGTTATCTAATCATTTGTTCCAACAGGCAACCTTTTCCTTGGTTTCTGTACTGGGAGGTTTGGCGGCAGAATAGCTTGATAGGTATTTTTTTCTGTTTTTCACTCTTCTTCTTGTGTCCCTCAAAGTTGGATGGTCGATCAGGGATTTTGGATTCCCTCGTTGTAGAGTAACTTTCCCAGGCAGCCATATAAATGCCGTATAGAACCATAGGTAGTACTATGGCCTTTCACAGTTGAAAGCCTTAGGTGCTTCCCTAAGATCAATAAGGCCTGCAGAGTAGCCACTATTGTGCACCTTGGTAACTGGCAACCTGTGAAATGCAGCTTCTTAATTACTGACATATAGTGCAGTCCTGGCTAAAGTGAATGCTGCTGTTTTCTAGGTCTCTCTGCTTAGGAGGTATTAAATATATTTAAAGACTTTTTTTTTCCTTAATTGCATAAAGGCCAGAGGTTCCATATGTCTCCATCAGACTTAATGCCTGTGTTGAAACTTTAGGCAACGAAGGGGGAAACACTTAAAAATAAATAAATAAAAGTCCGTCTCCGTGATACTTAACCATAAGTCTACTAGGAGTGTCCAGGCTACCTGGCACTTCGTGCCAGTCTAGGCAAGATCTCTCTGAGGAATGTGTAGCTGGTCTCTGGTGGTGGTGTGCTATGAATCTGTTCAGTAACTTTAGAGAGCTAATCTTTGTCATTCTCTGATGTCTCTTTCACTGCTGTGAGAATCTGAAATATAGGAATGTTGCAAGAGGTTGAAATTGGTTTCACAGATTTATCTAATGCTTTGTTTGCTCATCTGTAGATTGCAAAAAATGTCTGGCCTTCCACTTTGGTTCTCAAGTTATTGGGCTTTTATAGTGTAAGTCCTTCTTCCTGGTCTCTTCCCCCCTTTCTGAAGAATAGACTTGAAAAGCATGTGAGTAAATATACTGCGGCTGCCCAGTGACACAGATGTCTTTAAAGCAATGGTAGATCCAGATAAGTGCCTAGCAAAGGCAATTTTCCCTACAGTAGTCTGGGGGAAGAATTTTTTCTGAAGAATTCTTTGATTCCTAGGGAGTCTCTCTCAGCAATTCATTAAACTAAACTTAGATAACTCTTGTGTATGGGAGGGACAATGTGTAGTCTTAGTGCCTGGATGTAATAGATGGTGTAATCATTAGTATAAATCTTTCTCCCAAGGGATCCTAAATTTCTGCTCATCAGGAAGAGACACTCTCTGGCAAGTAGCATCCAGTTTATTTGGTGTTCAGCTTCTTGAGACCTCGACTTTTTCTGAATCTGAGGACCATATCTCCAGCTATTAATTACAATAGCTTCTCTCTGGTTTGGGAGGAGTTGGCTTTCTGCAGTGTTTAGGTGAACTCAGAGAGCTCTCTTCTGTGCCAAGCTCGGATCCTTTCTTCTATTCCATTCCTCTTGTCTCTTCTTGAGCTGTAGACACCCTCAGGACTGGAGGGGGAAATGGCAGGTCAGTGTGTCAAAAAATACTAATTTTCCCTTACGTGAGAGACCTTAATCCCATGCAGAGTTTATTGCCCAACCTTCACAAGTCTAGTGACAGTGCATTCTCCTAAAGCACACTTCATAAATAAGAGTTGCAGCTTACTCTAAGGGTTAGAAACATGGTTGGAAGTGCAGGGATGTGAAATGTCTAATAGCTGCTTCATCCATCTCTTCTCCTTTGCCTTCCCTTGATTTCATAGAATATCAGGATTGGAAGGGACCTCAGGAGGTCATCTAGTCCAACCCCCTGCTCAAAGCAGGACCAATCCCCAGGCATATTTTTGTCCCAGATCCCTAAATGGCCCCCTCAAAAATTAAACTCTCAACCCTGGGTTTAGCAGGCCAATGCTCAAACAACTGAACTATCCCTACCCCTTTCTCTTAATTAGCATCTTCCTTGATTGGTGTTCTCAATGTTTATGTAGTATGGTGGTAGGTTTAATGTTTCTGCTCCATCTGAAATATGACTGAGCTGAACATCCCATCATTATCTAAAGGGCTGTGTGTTAAAGTCTAAGCTAGGAATTTTTTTTGCAGAAGGCCCTGAATTCTTAAATCACAGGGTTTTCTCCCCCCTCCCCCCCCCTTCCCCGCAGTTAGGGATCTTGATAGTCTGTTTCTCTCTCTCTCTCTGTCTCAAGTTGGTTTTCTTGCTTACAGACACTTGATTTTAGGCAGTTCCCTTGGAACCTTAGAGAATTATGTGGTTAGAAGATGGAATTGTTAGCCTACATCTTTCTTCAAGCTCCTATCTTGATGATCACTAGAAAAGTTTTTTCTCTCCTGCTGATAATAGCTCATTTTAATTAATTAGCCTCTTAGATTTAGTAGGGCAACCCCCACCTTTTCATGTTCTCTGTGTGTGTGTGTGTGTGTGTGTGTGTATGTAAATGTATGTGTATACACACACACACACACCCACACACCCACACCTACCTCTCTACCGTGATGGAATGCTGTCCTTGGGAGCCAAAAAAATCTTACTGCCTTACAGGTGAAAACGTGTTGTATTGAACTTGCTTTGATCCACCGGAGTGTGCAGGCCCCGCCCCCCCCGCTGCGAGCACTGCTTTACTGCATTATATCCAAATTTGTGAGATATCGGGTGGGGTTGTATCGAGGTAGCGGTGTGTCTCCTTACTATATGTTCCATTCTGTGCATCCGATGAAGTGGACTGTAGCCCACGAAAGCTTATGCTCAAATAAATTTGTTAGTCTCTAAGGTGCCACAAGTACTCCTGTTCTTTTTAAGGCATTCCTATGTGAGAAGAATGGATATGTTGGTGGCCTGGTAGGGAACTCAGAGACGTTTTACCTGTGGTTTTGTAGGAGGCATCAGAGTATGGAATTAGGATGTAGGGCCAAATCCTCAGTGGGTTTTGCTCCACTGATGAAGCTATGCTGATTTTTTTTTTTTTTTTTTTTAAACTCCAGTTGAAAATCTAGCCTGTATAGTCCATCAGTAATGACGAACTTGTGCATTTATTCATCAGTGGAGAGTATTTGCGCTAGACCGCGTGTTTGTCTGTCACCTTGTTCCGATAACTGCACACTGCACTCTAATCCTTGTAGCCCAAACTTGCTGCCAGGTTTTCTGTGCCAGTAGAAACTTGCTCCTATTTAAACTTTGCTTTCTGTTTCTGCAAACCAGCCTTGTGCTTGTCGGTGAGGACGGGAGATCTTAATGTTGTGGCTAACCTGGTGAAGCCAAACAAGTTTGGTGGTTGGTTTGCTGAAGGGACTGCAACTTACTCTTGTTATGAGGAACCGTGGTAATATTTTGGGTTGGGCATAAAGTATTTCACCCCATAAACAGGTATAGGGTGGCTTCCCTGTCAAAATGAAAATGGCGGAAAACTAATCTTCAGGTAGGAACAAATTTTGATCACTTCTTCAGTTTATGAAGGTGAGATAATCTTCACCCAAATAGAAATATGTATGTAAAATTGAGGGGTAGGGGAAAACTTCAGAACAACCATAAGTGCCGGTGCCAGTCTGCAATTTCAGCATCAGATGAGCTATTTCACTTTACTGTAAAAGGTGACTTCTGGTACTGGCAGCTCTAACCTAAGAGGAATAAATAGGATATTGAGTCACCAGGGTTGTGAGTTATGGCTCTCTTCCACTGCCTGGTTCTGAGTGCAGGAGGAGGGGAACTGCAAGTATACAATAGATTTAAATAATTTACTGGAGTCCTGATTCAAGACTGGTTTGCAAGAGTTTTTGTGAAAACTAACTGCGACTGTGTGCTGTAGCAGTCCCTGGCTTACTGGCAGTCCTGAGGACCTTAGTGAGACTCTTGAAAGCTCTGAGATATAATTTGGAGAACATCAAGGGACAATTATTGTTCACATACCTAGTAATTTTATAACTTTTCCAAGTTCAGAGCCTTAGTTATGGTATTGGGACTCTCTGGCTTAGCTTTCTGGGTATTTTAAAGCTGATCTGCTTTGATACTGCAGTTTAGTAGCCGCATGTACTGATCACTCGCTTGCCATTGGATGTTTGGGGTAATAAGATCTTTCACCTCTTGAGGACAAAAAGGAATTCAAAAACCAAATCTCACTTTTCACCTTCACTATGGCTTCATAGTTTTGCAGTCTAGATCATTTTCGTTCAAACTCTACAATAGTTTTGGGGAAGGAGTGAGAAGTGGCACTGCTCTCCTGTTGTGTGTGGTGTGTGGCAGTCTGGGAATTATTTGGCTGTTCTCGATCTCCTTGCCACCCCAGATACTTAGCATCCATTTATTTCTTGGCATCTGGGGCTTGTCAGGAAGTGCCAGTGGGATTAGCTAAATTTACCATTATTTCCACTTTTTTTCTGTCTGTCTTTCTCCTCCCTCCCCCTTTTATATCTATAAGTACTGAAAGGTAGAATAATTTGTGAGTTCAGTCAGCTGTGTCTGAGTAAAATGTCGTCTTCTGCAAATCCCCCTGACTGGAAGTAATCAGAACAGCAAACTAAATTATGGCTAAAAGCTGACTTGAGGAAGTTCCTGCTGGTGGGAAAAAGCAACAAGTGTCTTTATTTGAATATTAGGTGCTGAAGACCAAGTTCAGAGCCAGGCTGGTGACTTGGAGGGAGAAATACACATTCATAGTTCAATCTAATGATGAACTCAGTCTGCTTCCTGTTGAACATTTTTTGTAAACTTGTTTGTTTCTGGACTTTTTGGCTCCTATTTCTGACTACAAGACATAGAAGAGAACCAGCGATGTATAAATGTCTGAGCCATTTGGCACTTTTTTGCTATCGTGACTGGGCACCACATAAATGTTTAGATGGAAAACACTCCTGTAACTTGTTCCAAAGTGTTCAATTCCTGAAATCCTATGACTCGTGCTTCACAAAGGTTGCTACAAAGCCTGTTTTGACAATGGGAGTCAAATGAATCCCCTTGTATCTTCTTCTGTCATAGTCTCCTCGTTAATTCTTCTAGGATTTTTTTTTCCTCTGTGATCTTGGAGCTGGTAACACTTTCCTGCTATTTCTCTGGAGCCCTGAGCTTGTCTGAGCTTTGAGTGTTTTGTTTTTGTTTAATAGCTCTTTATGGGCTCGAGAGAGGTGTTGAAGGCCACTACTACATAATCTAAAGACAAGGTGGGTGAGAGAATATCTTTTACTGGACCGACTTGTGTTGGTGTGAGAGACCAAGCTACATGGACCTCTTCCTCGTGACTGGGAAAGGCATCTTTCCAAGACCTAAAGAAGCTCTCTTTGTAGCTCGGAAGCTTGTCTCTCTCACCAACAGGAGTTGGTCCAATAAAAGATATTACCTCACCCACCTTGTCTCTCTAATATCCTGGGACCGACATTGTTACAGCAGCACTGCACGATCTTCTAGTTCACTCTTATGACATGTTTTGTGTGTGTGACCTGCTTCTCCAGGTTGCTGTGCTATTTGTCCATGTGGCAGTTTCTCTCCTCCCACCCCTCCCTCCAGTTTTGGACTAAGCTAGTCTAACCTGGTGTTTAGAAGGAAATTCCCCACCCCCACTGCTGTATCGGCCATGGCTGTTCTGAACAGTGCTGAACCCTGTGCATTCGTTTTCTCTCTGCCGGGGTAGCCAATCCGCTTCTACCTTATAAATCATGCTGCTCTGAGCCACTGATGCAGTTTGCTTTCCCTGTGCTTCGTGCTGGAGCTTGTGCTTGCAACAGATTTCGCTATGCTCGATCCAGGGCCCATTTCCTGTTTCTATTCTGGTCGTTGGTGGCTCAGCTCTGCTTCCTGCCTGTATATGTTACACAGATTCCCCTAACTGCTGGAGCCTTTTGTTTTCATAGGAACAATTTCAAGTAGCTTGTTTTATATTTGTTAGCTTTCTACCTCCTTTGAGGAATGACAGAGGTTGTCTGAAAGACAGTCTTGTTTCTTACTCTTCACAATTTGCTTTTAAGCCTGGCTACAGTAAATAGGCAGGTCAGTGTTTAATCAGGAAATTGCTGCAGGGTGACCCATTCTGATCTTGGATTCCTAACAATAGTCTTTTCCCTCAGTCAGATGCAGCCAATGAAAACGTAGGGCTGTCATTTTGCACCCCAGAAGAGCTCTAGAGAGTATAGTTTTTGGAAGATGGCCTTATAGTTTGAAAGCTTCTCCAGGGAAGTCTGTTGCGAAGTGAGAAGACCCTTTTGCCACCTGCTCAGTCTCCCTCTGGCAGTCTGATGTGGTAGGAGCACTAGTCTCAGCAAAAACACTAACCTAACTGGAGCGTTGAAGAAAGGTGGGAGGGGCAAGGAGAACATGTGCTCTTTCTTCTGCTTTCGGCACAGGGTGGTTAAGGGATGAATGGAGGTGGGTAACTTTTTGGCTGATAATTGTACAGACCTTAGCACCATCTCATCTGATCTCTCAATTGACAGGAAGCATCATTGTGTAAATACACCCTTGGCATTCAGGACTGACTTCTGGGGGGAAAATGGCTCCCATATGGCTGTCATGGGAGGGTGTGTGTGTTGTAGGGTGGGATCAAGGCTCCGCTTCCTTAGCGTACTCTCTGCTCTGCCCCATTCTGGAGGCACTGGCTGCTTTCTAGGTCTGTCCATGTCCTTACTGATGGAGGATTTGCAGTGTGACTTTAGACAAGCCCTCAGTGAGGAGCAGAGGAGGAGTTATATGATTGATTTTATTATTTATAGTCGGGTCTTTATCCAGGAAGGAAGAAACCTCTTAAAGGCTGTTGAGTTTTCTGAAATGACAAGAAAGACTTCTCTGATAATTGACTGTTTTGGCAACCTCTGACCTCCAAGGCTAGTAATGGGCAATCGTCAACACGTGGAATGGGCTGGGTTGCCATGGTTATGCTCACTCCCCCGCCCACACTCACTCCTGTAAACTGGTGGGGAAGGAGAATTTCCTAGATTAAATACCTCAGTTTCCCAGCTGGCCTAGCTCATCCCGATCAACAGCATAATATAGGGATGTGCTGCTGGACTGATTTCTCAGAGTGAAAGTGCCTTCATTCTGAACATACAACTCTGTGCCTTCAGATAGCCCTAGAAGGGCTGCTACAGAGTTAATTGCATGGAAGTGACAGCCAGCAGGGAAAAGGGGTGGGTGTTTTTCAGTGGCCTGATTCAGAGGAGGGAAATACAAGATACGTCTGGCTTACAAACATTTGATGCTGGTTTTGTTTTAAATTCCAAATCCTGTTCCCATTCCCCATGAACTTTCTGACTCAGATCTTACTTTCCGGGCTATTGTGCTTTCCTCGCTCAGTTGTTGGTACAGTCCTTCTCAAAATTCAATGTGTGGGCCAAGAGCCATGTACATCTCCTACAGTTTTTTGAATTCCTGAGTTTGCTGCATTTCTTTGCCCACAAACTCGTGTGTGGTTGGCATGGTGGTGTAATCACATGTGGAGATGACTGAATGCTTCTGGAGTCTGAATTGAACACATCACAGATGAAGAATGCCTTGCAGATCATGAGGAAGCAGGACTGGGAACTCATATATCCTTGGGGATAGAGGGAAGGGGTTAGCTTTCTATATATGGGCAGAGTGGTGACCTCAGACAAGACACTGCATCTTTTGTAGATAGAGCATGAGGTGCATTTGAAAACAAACAATCCTAAAACACAAGGTTGTGGCCAATCGTTTGAGAGTTGTACCACTCTTTTTGACATTTTCCTTCCCATAAGTTGGACCAACGTTCTTGACTTAAAGTGGTCTAGATATGTGGAAAGATTGCTTGAATAGTCAGCGTTGCCACTAACCACATCCAGCAGTTGCCTGTGCTCTTTCCACAGCCTCTTCTGCTCTGACCTGTTTAGGGATCAAAAAGTTTGGCTTGGGACTTGAGTCCTGGGCCCTTCTTTTGTGCTGCCATCCGTTTGCTGGGCCAGCCTTTATGATGAGACAGTTAAATAACAAATATTAATCAAAATATAAATCTAATTACCTTGGCAAACCAGGAAAAGCCAAAATAGGAGCATTTTCCACCATGGCTTTGAACATTTCCTGTCTTTCATTCATTCTAATTAAATGCTTGAGTGCTTTGTAGAAACTAGGAGAGGGTTCCTCAAAGGGTTAAATGTAAACTAGTTTTGCTGTTGTATTTCCCAGGAACTTGCAGAAGAGATCAGCACCCAGCATTCCCTGAGGAGGGAGAGAATGCTGGCCTCCTAGATGGTGGGTTTTTCCTTCAGCGACATCTTGTTCTGTGAATGAAACACGTTATTCCTTCCTCTTACTTTCTGCTGCCACCATAGCTTTGAATTTCTCTTTTTGAGAGGAGGGAGAACATGGGATTGCTAGTCTGCTCAGTGTGTGTGTGTGTGTGTGTGTGTTTGTGTTTTTTTTTATTGGGGGGGTAGAGAAGAAGAAGGGGTGGTGTGGAGCAGAAGCAGTAGATATGATTTGAAGCTCCTGCTGAGCAGATCTGTGGGAGTGGAGTATCGACCTCTGAAAAATCAATGGCTGCTGTAGCAGCAGTGCTTGGTGTTTTGCAAGGTCTCCCATTGTAGGAATGTAGTAAAGCCAGCAGCACTTTTCTCTCTCCCTCCCCCTTGATTCTATACCCAGTCTGCACCAAAGCAGCCAGACCCACCTGGATTTGCTGAGGTGGATTAGAAGGGCAGCTTAGTTTTGCAATTGAGTAACATTTCTTGTGTGACACTGAGCCCCTCCTCCTGGCAGCCTCCTTTCCAAACGCTCCTTCCCTGCACTGCAGCTAGAGCCAGCAGCTTCTCCCAGTTTGTCTGAAGCCATCCTGGAAGAGTGAGCTTTTCAGCTTGCTTTTTAGAGAAGAAAACTGTACAAAGATCTCTCTGCCATATTCTAGTCCCTGTCCTGGAACAGTCACTCGACAGCGCTGATATTCTGGAGAAGCTCAAACCTCCTCATGGAGGAAGGGAAGGAAAAATGGTTTGTCCATAGAACAAAAAAGGAGACTGAATACTGAGAAGTGTGTTAGTTTTTTGTTACCTTTTTAGCATTTTGCTTTTGTTCCCTTTTGGGCCGGGCAATGACGAGCACAATTTTAAAGACTGGTTGGATTAACTCCCACACGGTGGGACTCTGGGTATTTTATGCATCCTTAGTTTGCAACCATGATCCTATCGCTCTTTCTTCCCAAAAGATGCTGTGTGCCCTCCAGGGAGGAACCTGGAAACTGTCTAGTTTGTAGCTGCTGTCTCGTGGTCCTTGTTCATATCAATAGATCTCACTCCCAGTTGAGCTCATAGTGACACATTAGGGAGGACGGAAACCTGATTGACAGTTATATTTAAATCCCTCTCTTCTGGCAGCTGATAGTTAAAGCTTTTGAAAAGGAATGCAGGGGAAAGGGGGAGGCTTTGAACCAGGTACACTGATACTGTGTAGAACTGGGCTACAGTGGTGCTTTCTTCTTCCTGCCAGTATGAGAAACAGGGAATGCCTGGAAAGTCACCTTCCTCCCCAAGGTTGTTACAATTCCGGAAAAGTTGAGTGTTTGTTTATTTTTTTCCTAGTGTAATGAATGGAAAAAACACAGAAATAAAGTCATTTTCTCTCCACTTTGGGAGCATAACTAATGTAATGGAACAAAGCAGTTTGGGGCAGAGGGGATACAACCCTGTATTGAAGTGTGCAACTGCACTTCAGTTATTTTTAGGTATTAATTTTGTTAGAAATGTCTGTTTAAAGGTGGCTGGAGAATATTGATAAGCACTCCTTCCTAGCATGTGTATACACGTAAATAACTCATCTAGTCCCACTTCCCAGAGCTGTTAGCTAAATATAAATTTCACTTCTTTCAGATTCCTCTCTCTGCCCCCACCCAAGAAGGACGATTGTGGGATGGACAGAAACCATCTTTGTCAGCCGGAGTTCTGAGTTTAGTCTTGTGTATTTTTTATTGCAGTGTAGACGTACTCCAGCATTGAGTCTCTGAGCCCAGGTCAATTGACTTTGGCTCGCGGGGCTAAAAATGGCAGCGTAGACGTTTTGGGCAGGAGCCTAGGCTCTGAAGCCGGGTGAGGGGGATGGATGTCAGAACCTAGGCTCCAGCCTGAGACCAGACATCTGCACTGCAATTTTTTTTAACCCTGTGAGCCCAAGTCATCTGACCTGGGCCAGCTGCAGCTCTGTCGCTGGCTTTTTATTGCAGTGTTGATGTCCCCTTGGCCTCCAAAAACATTCTAGATTTAACGATAAGCCTGTGAATAGGAGATTCTGCCCCCCTTTTCCCCTCCCCCATGTATGTCCCAGGAATGATGAGCACCTAGAAGGTGCTTCTGGTGCCATGAAGAATGGCCCATTATTCTCCACACAATAGCCTGTTGTGGGAGACTGGAGGCACTTCAATGGCCTGGTCCACTCTGTGGCAAGTTTGTATGCTTTTAGGTTAGAATTGGGGTTGTTGGAAATCTGTGTTTTGTGGGTTTTGGTATTTGAATCATTTCTTTTTCTTGTTTTGCCCCCCCTCACAGCACTTTCAGGTCTGCATAGTGTTTTCCTGTGCAGCCCATGTCCTAGAACTGGCCTGCTTTTTTAGAACAAAAATGTCCTGAGTCTGTTTGCAGTGAAGTGAGTGCTTGAGACAGTTGTTAACGGTACAGTTAGAACTTCAGTACGCACAGCGGGTAGAGTCTGGGCAGAGGCAGTACAGGTCTATGTGCGCCTGTGCCAGTTTGCCTGAACCCTAACCTAACATTCCTGCCTTTCACTCCCGAAGTGGTCTCTCCAGTTCTCTTGTCTAGTCTTCTCAGCCTGCAAAGAGCAAAGTTTTATTGGTGGATGTGTGTCCCCTAGGAAGTGGACTGAGACCTACCAGTTCCTTTTACCTTGTTGAATAAACCGCAATTCGGTAAGTATTTCTGGTCACTGTTGTATGCTAGGTTTGTTCTGGGGGAGAGAAGAGAATCTTTAGCTATCTATTTAGTGTGGTTTACAGTCCTTCTATGCTATTCTGGCAGAGCAAATGTACCTCGCTGGGAGCTGAGCATCTGGCCTGCAGTGCTTAAATGAGAGCATTTAAGTGATTGCAGCTACTGTAGAAAGTGAAGTTCACACAACGCTAAGATGAACAGGGAACGTTCCTCTCTGTAACTGGATTTTGTCTGGCTACAGACACAACAATTCAGCCAGTGCATTTGCTGTGAATGAAAAACCAAAAAGATGAGACAGTTCTCTCCACTATAGTTTGCCAATAAACACTTGGATTTAATTGATGCATAACTTGTAAAAAAGTTTAATAGAACTCTAACTTGTATGTAAAGTATTCAGGTAAGGAAATCAAAATTAAAACTTGTACCCCATCCTTAATTCTGCCCCTCAACTCAACCTATCTTCCAAGTGGTTAGACCCATCCCCAAAAGTGGACCGTTTCGGTACATGAATTACAATAGTAAGTTATGGTGTGGTGTTGCGTGATATTCAAGGGTGAACCCCGTATGTAGTATTAATGGGGTACAATGAGGTCTTCAGACCTTAGTGGGGTGTTACATGGGGTGGCATGTGAAGTGTAAAGTGGAAGATATAGCAGTCTCTGCACTAGAGAGGAAGGAATGGGTCTAAAGCCCGTAAGTAGTGGGGAGATCGTAGTTTGCTGGGCAGCCCTTTAGTTTTCTGTGGTATAGTGGACCAGAGGAGGTTGGGTCTGTGAAGCACATTTGAATATGAAATAGGTTAAGTAGTTGTGGGGATGTGAGAACAGGAGACACTGGTATTGAAGATGTTTGTAGTTCCTGAGTGCTTGGAAAGGAAGTTGCAGAAAAATGAAGAAACCATAACATAAAGCAGGTGTTTCAATTGACGACAAGCGGTAAGGATGCTTGTCCAGTTTCAGAAAAGCCAGAGAATAAGAACAATGTGTTCTAATAATTCCCTTATTAGTCCTTTCTCAGACTTTAGAAGCCCCTTTTGGTTTTGCCTGTGGAGTTTACTAGTGTCTTTGTGGAAGCGGTAAGCTCTACCATGTTTCTCCAGTTTGTAATTTTCTTGAACCCCAGTTTGACTTAATGGTGCCAACAAGGATTACTGCACAGACCTTAGAAAGTGAAGTGTCTGTAGTGCTGAACGTAGAGGACATCAAACAGTCTGTAAGTACCATGTAAACTGCTGTGTGGAACCCTTATTCTCCCAAGTCTGGAACTATAAACCTTGTGGCTCTGCAGGCATTGCCTACAGACCTTAAACGCTCTGTGCATAACATTGTATAACTTATATAATTGAACCTCAAAAAAAATTGAGGATCAAGTGGAATTTCTACAACAGGCTTTGTTTTTGAACTGACCATACAAAAGAAGACTTTTGGAAGTGTGTGTATTTGGGGTGGTTTTTGTGTATGGTTTTGTATCTGAGTCCTGTATCTTAAATACTTTATTTCGTTAATGGAAAGCTTGCCCCAAAATATTTGCATAAAAAGCTTTACAACTTTCACTATTGGTTGGGTTTTGTAACACGATATTCAAATCTAAAGCATATCTAGAATAAAATGTGGGAAGCTGTAGGGGCTCCACCACGGATGGACGGGTAATAGTGACTTTGTCAACTTTTGCACCTTCGGGAATCGGGGACAGGCTTGGGTCTGTCCATCTCCCGTTATAAGGTAGAGCAGGGACTGGTGCTCTAACTAAAGCTTGTGATGCAAGAGTCCATAGTAGCTAGAGCATGATGCATCCTGGCTACGCCCCTTCCATTTTTAACCAACTTTTTCTATGCCCTTACCCTGGGGACTGTGGGAGGCAGTATCGGACAGATGTAATTCCCATGTGGTGTGATTTGTTGACTTTGTTTGGTCCCTTTTACTTCGGACCTTTTTATACTGCTCTCTCAGACTGTAGCCCAGACTCTGGAGAATTATTATCCTAATCTTAAGTATTTCTTGTTGATCCATCCTCATGTTTGCTTAACAAATGAGCTAGTGTCTGGTAGTGAGAGATGGTGATTCCCTTTTCATATAAAACAAAACCCTTTATTTGGGCACAAACTAAGCAGCTCCCTCTTATTGGTCATGCTAGGACTTGCAGCTCCCACCCTGAGAAAGATCAGTCCCCCTGCTGCTCCACATTGAATTATGTGATTTCAGGCATGGTTTTGTTGTGATGTGAAAAGGTTTTAGCTGCCGAGTCCCTGTTTGTCAGCAGTGCTTACAAACCCACGCTGGCATGAGCTAGGATTGGGCAACCAATTGCAGCTGGAACAGTTATCATTTCAGAGTCCCTGTGGGCTTCCGCTATCAGGTCACATCCCAAAATAACACTGGGCAGTATTTCAAGTGAAGAAACGAAGGCTTTGGGGCTGCAGCCAGCCTGGAGTGTGAGATTCTGTGTGAAATAGTTGGAATCCCTCCAGTGTTTTTGATCTGCATGGCAGATGAGCAATAAAATGCATAAAAAACACATTGGAAACACGTGAGGAAATTCTCCAGACCCTGACGTTTCCTTCAAGTTGGCAGAGCTACTGCTGTTGATCCTCACCTCCTGTCTCTGTGTGACTGGCTGTGCTCAGAAGAGAGAAGACGGAGAGCCTTGTTAGTGGTACTGTTATGTAGTTCAAAATCTGTCTGTCTGAAAGCCTTGCAGAGAGCGAATAAAGTTTTGTCCCTGATCTAAAGCCCATTGAAGTCAATGGGTCTCTGTTACCTGCAGTGAGCTTTGGATCAGGGTCTTAGTGCTAAAACCTGTCCCAGAAGCAGATTGTGGAGGGGAAGTTTTATTGCACTTTTCTTTGTGGTACACTTCAGTAAATTACATATTAAAGTTTTCTGAGTGTTCGGGCCTGATTAAAAGACACTCTAGTTATTTGAATGATAGCCTGTCTGAGAAACTCATCTGCTCAGATGGAAACTGGATGCATCTTTGCCATAGTTAAGACTTATAGTCCCAGTTTTACCATTTTGTTCCTTCTCCCTGAAGAGGTCAAATTCCTGTGAAATTTTATAAATACCACATGATAGCTTTGAAATCCTAACCCTAAAAAAAGACTGTATCTGATAGTTTCTCTCCATTGAGAGAAGGCTGCATTGTTGGAGTTTATAAACTTCAATGGCTAAATCATTCAGCCTAAGGGAGGTTAGATGCAGCTGGCACAGTATTTTCATTAGAATGCTGTTGTCCTGTTTCATATAATATATGTTAAAACAACACCACGTTTAAGTTTTACATGCCAATTAAATAGTCTGTCAGAAAAGTACAGTGGGCTTACATGTCAGTGTTCTTTAATTTCCTTAAATTATGCACATGATAGAGGTCTATAAAATCATGACTGGTGTGGAGAAAGTGAATAAGGAAGTGTTATTTACTGCTTCTCATAACACAAGAACTAGGGGTCACCAAATGAAATTAATAGGAAGCAGATTTAAAACAAACAAAAGGTTGTATTTCTTCACACAACACACAGTCAACCTGTGGAGTTCTTTGCCAGGAGATGTTGTGAAGGTCAAGACTATAACAGGGTTCAAAAAAGAACTGGGTAAGTTCATGGAAGATAGGTCCATCAATGGCTATTAGCCAGGCTGGGCAGGGATGGTGTCCCAAGCCTCTGTTTGCCAGAAGCTGGGAATGGGTGATAGGGGATGGATCACTTTGATGTTTAGCTGTTAAGTTCATTTCCTCTGGGGCATCTGGCATTGGCCACTGTCTGAAGACAGGATACTGGGCTAGATGGACCTTTGGTCTGACCCAGTCTGGCTGTTGTTATGTAAGGACACGGCTGCTTCAGCTGACTTTTGTATAAGATGAAGGTCCAGGACCTGATTTTTCTGTTAGGCCCTTTTAATGTAGTGTAAAGGGACCTTAAATTGGATGTAACATAGGTAAGCGTATTTAAGTCAGTAAATTCCCAAATTAAGCTAAATGTATGTAGACCAGTTTAAATGTATCCACATAGGAAGTCTATATCATTTAACTAAATCCATTTTTAAAAATGACATGCACCAAGTTAGCCAAGCCTTTGTATATAGACGAGTCCATGGCATAGACTTTAGTTAATTTAAAAGGTTAAATATTTAAAGTTGAGTTTCAAACAGCTTTAATGTTTCCTTCTCTCAGTATCTCGATGCTTCACTCCCTCACACAGTGTACTTATCTATATATTTCCAGTATAAGCCACATGCCCTACTGTTGTAGCCTTTACTCTGCCCACTGATAATGTACAAACATCAGTCTTGTCACATAGCAACCACTGATCTCCTCAAACTCTTTCTGGAAGAAGCTGATATAGCACCCTGCCTTTTACCTGTGAAAGATCAGAGGTGTGTCCCTGCCACACTCCTGCTGTTGTCAAGAGTGTTCACATTTCTGCCTCAGTGTACAGTCCCCAAACACCCATCATTCATTCATTCATGCATTCATTCATTCTCTCTCTCTCATATTTAGAGATGTACTTTTCCAGTGGAAGTCTGAGTAGGTATCTAGTATGACCTGGCCTCTCTTGTACAGATAACACCTGTAGAGTACTGTACTTCATTCTCTAGAACAACGCTGACAAAGTTTACAAGTGAGGGTTTTCGGTTGCGTGTGGCGATCTGGACTCTCAATTCCCCTTTAATTGTTATGGGAATCAAGCATCCAAATTCCCCCCCCCCCCCCAACAACTTGGACAATTTCAGCCTAAAAGTATTTTAAAGTACTTAAGAGAACTGCAAGCCTTCGTCATGTGTATTCACCCCCATTGTACTGATGTGTTAGATCAGAGTTAAGGATTTTCATGTACTTAACTCTAAATTTCCTTGCTTTCAAGCTTGTTACAACTACATTCAAATAAGTCTTTTAGCAGAACTAATTGATACACCTCTGCAGTCTCATTAACAATGTCTTCCATTTTTTGGTCTGGAAATAAGGACAAAAATCAGATATGTGATGTATTGGGGTTTTTCCCTCAGTATCTGTAAATAAGGTGGTATTCTTTTCCTGGCTGTTCCACAGTTTTCCAGTATAATATTGTTTAAATCACTTAAAGGGCTGGGAGAGGAGGTCAAAAAGAGAGCATGCCCCTTTTTTGTATTTGTGGTTGTATTTTAATTTTGATTCTTTATCGAACTTCCACGTAGGTTTCATATTAGGAATTTGGATCTTATCTTCTTGTCTTTCCTGGAAGACTCTGGCAACTATGGAGAAACTAGCAAGAATGTAACATTATGACACTAAAGAATTGAAACCCAAGCCATCCAGTAGAAAAGGGATTTTTAGACACTTAATTTGTTTCTTAAATTTACCTATTTAATCAGAAAGCCTCACAAGCATTTGAGGGAGAAGATTTTTGTTACACAGTCAGCATCGTTGTTTCTCCAGTTTAGGAAACATCCATCAAAGCCAGAAAAGGCAAGATTAGATATTTTTGATTTTTCTAAGATTACAAAAAGGTATCTTTTGATTAAAGAAAACTTTTTCAGGCCACTATATCTTGTGTGTGTATGTGGCTTAATTTTTGTTTTTGTGATCTTTTTTTCCTTTTGCATATCACCTTTATTGCCTGTTCTATAAAACTGAAATTAACTCCGTTTTGTTATGGGGGTTGTTGTGAAGCAATATTTATAAAATGCTTTTCAGTTCTTAGATTAAAGGTGCTGGACAAATCCAGAGTATTAACAGATTAAGACCTAACTGGCTCTTTGGGCATACTAAATTTGGGGTTAATACTGAAACTGCAGTTGCAACGTTCCCACTTAATGACTATGGGGTAGTGATATGTCTGTAACGTCACCCAAAAACACAAATTAGTTAGAATAATGTGAGCAACTTGACCAAACTCATAGATTGAAGAAGAAATGTAATTCCTACCTAATGAGAAATTTTGTCCTGAAGCACCAAAGTCAGATGAGAGAAGATTTTTCTTGGATTTGAGGTTAATACTCTTGAAAGTGAGTGATGAAGAACCACTAATAATGGCTGTGTGCAAGGTACTGTCTTCAGGCCTTCTCTGGAGAGATAAGAGTTGTATTTTGTTTAGACTGGAAGCTTTGTGCCATCAACCATACTGATACTGATCAGGAGAGCGATGGGAAAGTCATTGGATCTTGTAAACTTTGTTTTTAGGATTTTTCTGAACAATCCTATCTTTGATTGAAATAAAAAGATAAGCAGAAATACTACTGAGACTGCCTTGCAAGACATCATCTTAATACAAAGGAAGTGGTGGTAAACGATTGAGAATATTGGGCCTTAGGTCATGCTAACAAAGGATTGGATTGACATTTCCATCTTAAATGTGCCATTAAAATCAATGGAAATTGCAGTGGTGCAAGAGCAGGCAGCATGGGACTCTGTTCATATATCCCTATACGCACCCATTTTAAACACAGAATGATTTCTCTGCCTACCCAGTCTCCAAGTGTGACCTACCCTAACCATCTTCTAGCATAGACAGGAATCTCTTCACTCTTGACTTGTGCCTTCAGGTTTCCCCTTCCCTGAACATTCAGTGAAGTGCTGTGTATTCAGCCTGAGGAAGGGGACGTGCCAACAAGCAGGTGCTTTAGAATGACAAGGCCTCTTGTTTGCGTCTGATAACTTTGCAGTACTTCAGGTCTGAGGCCCTGCCTGCATTGGGGTTATCCGAACTGTGTTGACAATGGTATAGCCTAGCCAGTGAGGATGGGACCAAACTGTCTCAGCCATGTTTAGCAATTGTCCTGACTTTTTTTTCTGAATTCTTATTTTAAAACGTGGTTTGGCCCTATTCATAATGGTCAGCTTAGTGGTTGTATTCAAACTGATTTGCCCAAGCTGGTTTTAATGCTTATTCAGGCAATGCTTTCTGACGAAGTGCTGATCTGGCCTGAGATTTATGGACTGCAAGGCCTGAAGGGACCACTGTGTTCGAATCTGGCCTCCCACAAACATAACACAGGCCACAGAACTTCCCCTGAAATAATTGCTGTTTGAATTGGATCATGTCTATTATGGAAGAACATCCACGGGGTCTGTTTAGTGATAAGCTAGGCCCCAGTGAACATATCTCCCACTTGGGTACCTGATTGACGCCTCCACATCTATCGCTGACCATTTCGGACAGGTATCAGAGTTGCCATTTTTTAGTTTCCCAGTTTGCTTTCCAACTTTTTGTCTCCTTCTGTCTAGGGCTGCTGCCCATTCCTCCTAGCTCCTCTGAGCTTCCCTTTGTCCCCACCATCCATTACTGTAGAATGTATCTGTACAACATCCCAGTGAAGCGTGGATGTAATCGTATCCACACTGCACAAATGAGGGGAACGGAGAAAGTGACCTACCCCAAGATTTCTCAGGATGTCTGTAGTAGAGCAGGGGCTTGAATCCAGACCTTACAAGTGCCATCTAGTGCTTTAACCACAAGTCCAATTACCTTGGTATTCTGTTGTCCCTAATCATGGAAAGCCAGACTGTCCATGCTGCTGTACACCTGCTATTACACAAATACCATAAAACTAGCTGTCCTCAAAGTAAAGATGTCTGTGGAAAGATGCAAACATGTTTTTAGCACAATCGTGGTAAATCAGATTAGAATATTATGGTCACATGGCTCCTCCTCAAAGATGCAAAGTATAATGTGCACTAGTTTAGGCCAGAGGTACATACAGAGCAAAGCTAACTTGATGTCTGTCCTTGTTTCAAAGTAAATGTGAAGTGTAGGCTAAAATGTGGCCTATTCCTAAATCATCAGCATCATCTTCTGCTCTTTCAGTGATGCCAGCTGCAAAGCACAGTTTATTTGTTTTTCCCACTTCTGTGCCTTTCTTCATACTTCCTCTTCTGTATGAAATGTCCTCCTAAAACTGGTTTTTCAAGCCTCTCTCTTCATCCAAGTACATACTAAGACTCTACTTCTGTATTTCCTACAAAAATATTTAAACTATCAGTCAAAAAAAAAAAAAAGCTACTTAAAATTAGTCTCATGCTGGATAAGAAATAAGAATCAGATCGAGGAAAAACCTGCCCCATTTTTGTTCATTAAACTGTATGGTGGTGCACTTTATATTAACAAATTCAGGAAACAACAGTTCCTACATAAAGAATAAAAAAAAATCTGAAACTTTTAATTTTAAACCTAAGGTTTATATTTTAGAAGTAAGGAAAAAAAGATTTCTGGCAGGGTCAGAATCCTTATTATACTCTTCTTTGGGTTTCTGCAAAGAAGGAGTTACTAATGGTGGACAAGTGGGTGGGGAATGAATGTGTGAGAGAGAGAGACGGGGAGCACAGCACCATATATTGTCTCCTCCAGCTCTTCCCAATATGATAGGTCGTGTGTGGTGGTGGTGGTGGTTTTTTTTATCATAGAGCTTAATCTCTTAATGGCAGGGACTGTCTCGCACGTAGGTTTTTGCAGGTACCAAGGTACTTGAATAATAGCCATGTGTAGAAAATGCAAGATTCCCCTACCCACTCGTACATGCAGTATTCAGACAATTTATCCATTGTTCACGGGCTGCAATTTTCCGGCAACTGTTGTGCCAATTTAGGGCATTGAAGCGAGTTCAGACAAGACTACTGTCTCCTGGTTCAAGGTGGAAGTGTGTAGTAGGGGAGAGCCTTCTCTGTTCTTGCCTTCAATAATGCCTGAAACTTAATGCTGTAGAAAGAAATGGCTAATTTCCAGTTTCTGTGAAGAAAGGGAAGTGGGAAATGTTTCATGGTTTTCTTTTAAATCTGTATTTCAGTTTGTGTTTTTTCTCAAGTAAGAAGCTCCCCAGCTCATCTGAGGTCTCAGAGTAGACTGAGGGTTAGGCAGGAGTTCTCAGACTCTTTCAAAGGGTGAGCCACTCTTCTGTCATGGACCACTTCCCTTCACCTAGTCATCACATAGACAGCCTCTTCTCCCGTTTGCAGTCATATACACGCCTGTGGCAACTACGTCACTTGCTTATATAGGAACTTAATTTTATTTTTATTCTCTTTGAATGCAACTTAGCGGCTGAAACACATTGGAGATTTGGCACCCATGTGACCAACTAGCTTTCTGGACCGCCAGTTAGCACTCCACAGACCACAGCTGGGGAACTTCTGGATTTGGGGGCGGGAGGACAGAGTAAAATGCATTTCAGTCAACTAGGTTTGAGTTACAGCCTTCATAACTGACACAATAACATGAGCTGGTTTGATTTTTTTTTTTTCTACTCTTTTTGTTTGTAGTCTGCCTAGGAGCAGAATGCTGTGAATTCTGTAACAGACACTTCTCTTTGCTGGTGGTGTGCAGGAGAACAGTTTCTCTGCCTCTTAATTTTTTTTGTCTGATCCGCTTTTCTGTGCACTACAGGATCTGTCTGGTTCAATAGATGATCTACCCATGGGTACAGAAGGAGCCCTGAGTCCTGGAGTAAGCACGTCAGGGATTTCAAGCAGTCAAGGAGAACAGAGTAACCCAGCTCAGTCTCCTTTCTCTCCGCATACCTCGCCTCACCTCCCAGGAATCAGAGGACCCTCCCCTTCCCCTGTTGGCTCTCCTGCTAGTGTTGCTCAGTCGCGTTCTGGTCCACTCTCACCTGCAGCAGTACCAGGTAAAAGTATTCAGTGTGTCTGTGTATCTGCTGTTGACTGCTCTGTGCAGCTGAAGAGCCTGGACTCAGTGAATTAAAATGGGCAGTTTTAAAGAGGTTTACCAAGAGCAGCCCCACTTTCTGACTCTGGGGGTCTCATGATCATTTAGTTGCCTTAAAAGTAAGGCTACAACTTGGAGGAGGAGATTTTTAAATATATGAAATAAGGTATCTAGCGGAGTAGCTGTAGTCTGCCTGCCTGCAAACTAGTAACATAATGTTAATTGTTTTATATGGAAAAGACTAATATAACTGTGTTTTCTCCTCCTCCCACACTTCCTTTGGTTGGTTTAACCCCTCCCGCCACCTCCCCTTGGATTTTGTTGCTGCCTTATTGTTTAATGCTATGAGTCTAAGCCTCTACCAGCCATTTCTAGGTATTCTGTATTTTCTTGTGTATGTACTTCTTGTGGCTAATACTTTTCTATCCATGGTGCAGGCAATCAGATGCCACCCCGACCACCTAGTGGCCATTCGGACAGTATCATGCATCCTTCCATGAATCAGTCAAGCATAGTACAAGATCGAGGTAGGGGAATGAGCGTGTGTATGTGGTGTTAAGGGTTCTAAGTTTTAACAGTAGACTTCTAAATGTAAAGCAAGGTATATAAATAATAAAGATTGTCTGGACTGTGCAAGCTTTGAAACCAGCCTCTTCCACGTGAGGCAGAGATTGTGGGCTAAGATACCATTTGTAAAGCTGGAGTAGCTCTTTCAACTCAATAAGGGTTCAGAGCACATTGCAATAAGGTTGCCTGTTGCTTACCCTAGAGATTTTACTTTGATTAAGATGTTCCCTGCAGCTTTTAAAACAAATTTCTGTGTATCCTGCATTTCCAAAAACCATAACCTTAAACTTCAAAATGTAGGATGTTTACAACAGTTGTCCCTTTGTGCTCCATAAAAGGGAACAGGTTCACTGGAAGATGGATACATGAGTAGGAACGTCTCTCTTTATGGCTGCAGGCATATGTAGTACGATGGTCCCCACTAAAAAAGCAACATTGGCTAGCTCGCTACAAGTGCCATGACATGCTGTCATTTTTCCTGAGTTAGAGTAGACAGTAGGTGTGGAATCTTTTGGCACATACAATTGACTTTTTTTAATGGCAATTGCTTTAAAAAAAAATCTGTCTGGGCTGTGTCATTTGAATGTTTGTGTGTGTGTTCCTGAAGCCCAGAGATGTTTGTGTGTGCAGTAGTACCAACGATTTGAATGAATAACTATCTCATTTGAATGTCTCATTGATCAGGTTACATGCAGAGAAATCCTCAGATGCCCCAGTACAGCTCACCTCAGCCTGGCTCCGCCTTATCTCCACGTCAGTCTTCTGGAGGACAGATTCATGCTGGGATGGGAGCTTATCAGCAGAATTCACTGGGAAGCTATGGACCCCAGGGGGGTCAGTATGGTCCTCAAGGTAAGGGCATGAACCAATTGGATAGAATGGGAAACTGATAGAGCTCTACTAAGTAAACATGTGGGCAGGAAAAATGGCCCATATCCCCTGTAGTCTTTTTTGCCTTTGACAAATTGCATTTGTTTGGAGTGGTTTAAAATGTGTGGATCATGCAGCAGCATCTGAAACCCTTTCCTGCCGTGAAAGGGAGCATGCTTTGTGTGTGTCGCCTGGGAACACGGGTAAGACAGATGGCTTTAAGGATTAAAGTACTTCTGCTAGTGAATTCCCCTCCTGGTTTGTAAAAACATTAGATGATTGTGCCTCCAAACTGCTGTTAATTCTGTTAACTTCAGAGGGGGGAAACTTGACAGGAGTTGTACGTCTTATGGCACTTTTATCTGTGACCTCGCCGTCTTGTCCTGGGCCGTTTGGCCCATTGTGTTCTGTGATGTGCTCAGGGGAGGTTCGTGGTGATGTTGCTGGATTGTGTTTTTAGACCTATTTTATGTGTATTATAACCAGGTAAATTAACTGAGTTGAGGTGCTAAAATTCACCCATGTCCCTTGTGCTCTTTTATTAGTGACTTTAAAACAGCTGCAGATTTGAAGACTTCTAATGAGTCACAAATTAAGTAGTTGAATGTGCTTTTTCTCCCTGCTCTTCTCTCTGCAGGAGGTTATCCCAGACAGCCAAACTATAATGCTATGCCTAATGCCAACTACCCCAGCCCAGGAATGGGGGGAAGTATAAACCCAATGGGAGCAGGGAGCCAGATGCATGGTCAGACTGGTGTGCAACCCTATACTGGGCTTCCCCCAGGAAGGATGAGCCATGCAGCCATAGGGAACAGGCCCTATGGACCCAACATGGCAAATATGCCTCCCCAGGTGGGGACAGGGATGTGCCCACCACCAAGTGGCATGAACCGGAAAGCACAAGAAGCAGCTGCTGCTGCCATGCATGCTGCTGCCAACTCCATCCAGAACAGGTAAGAAATGAGGCTACCCTATGGCTCTGTTCTTGCTTTCAGCCCTTTCACATAGTATGTCCTATAACTTCAGATTGGGATGTGTTTTGAAACAAATCAAATTTGGGAAACCCTGAACACAAGTTTCCTTACAATGCCTGCAGAAGAGCATTTCTTCAGTCATCCTGGAGAAGTTAGGAGCGGAGAAGTGTATTTGAATCACTATACAATTAGCAATGTTATGTGGCTTCTTTATGTGTATAAAGAAAGTCTGTTGTTCTTTGAGATCCATGCAGTTTTGGTTTCTGGAGCTGTTGCACAGGTGAGAACAAGATGCAGTGTGCCTGGAAGAGCAAGTAAACCTAGCAGGCCATTATTCCAACTGTTTGTGTCTGTTTTTTGAGTTGAGGCGTTTAGACCCAAGTTGTGTCCAGTGCAGTTCACCTTTTCCTTTGGGGTCTTGGTGAGCAGCAGACCTGAGGCAGGAGATCTGGAATTCATTATTGGAGTCTGCAGGAAAGAGTAGGACGGCTGTAAAATCAGGTGGAGGTTGCATACAGAGGTCAACCAGGGTAGTCATGAGAGCAATGAATTCACACACAAGTTGAGTTGCCTCTGCAGAGTAGAAGTTTGCTGGTTTGTCTTGCATATCAATGAGATCTGAACAAACATTCCAGTCTCCCATTTCTGTTTATGACAAGGCCTATCACCTGATTGTACGGCTGTTGGATTAATAGTCCCCAACCATAGATGTAAAGCTAGAGATGCCTCTTCTATTGCAATGTGAGTTTGAGTTGGTATTTAGGTGTGGTGCTTTTGAGTATATCTGATTTAGCAAAAAGGAGGGAGAACAGTGGTTGCAGTAGACTGGAGAACAGTGTACTTTCTGCTTGGACATTAGGAGCAACAGCACTTAACAGTGACATTCCAGATCTGAGAGTTCCGTCTCCTTTGGCAGGTCACTTAACATCTGCGACGGAGTGCAACAGAGGAAGATTAGGGGGGGAAACTTTCAAAAGCATTGAAGTTCCATTTTCAGAATTGGTTGACATATTTTGGAGCTTAAGTCTCATTCACTTTCAGTGAGACTAAGACTATGTCTGCACTGCCGCAGTTAGGGCTCTGGGGATGTGTTGTGCTCTGAGTACACAGGGATAATATATCCATGGCTGACCCAGGTCTGCTGACTTAGGTCCACAGGGCTCAGGTTCTGGGGCTGAAAAATTGTTTGGGCTTGAATTGGAGCCTGAGCTCTGGGACTCTGTGAGGAGGGGAGGATCCTAGAGCTTGGGCTCCAGCCTGAGCCCAAACATATAGACAGCAAGTTTTAGCCCCACCTGCCCAGCCCAGCTGCAGCCATGCCATGTGTCTTTCACTACTGTGTAGATGTACCCAAACTGCCCCATGTGGACACTCCTGGTGCCAACTAAAAGGAATTTACTTTGCGTTAACATAGTCCATTTGAAAGGGGGCTACTAGTTCATCCCAGCAGTGTCCACACGGAGCAGGTAGAGTGCAGCACTTCAGTGTACTCTGCAGTTCACACCCCTGTAGTGTCCCTGTTGTGGCGCAGTGTAGACAAGCACTTCCATTTCATGGTTCAACTGCAGGAAAGCCTCCGTTAGCAAAGCCCACTCTAGCAGAATACAACTCTTAATCCTTGATATTGAAAATGTACTTCTGCTCTCTCCCTATCCTGTTTCCAGGGCTCCTGGCTATCCCAACATGAATCAAGGGGGGATGATGGGAACTGGAGCTCCTTATGGACAAGGAATTAACAGCATGGCTGGGATGATAAACCCCCAGGGTCCTCCATATCCTATGAGTGGGAATATGGCCAACAACTCGGCAGGTAAGCCAGCGCTAACCCCAAGGAGGGCATTGGATTTCATGATACTGAATTGAAATGCAGTGTTGGAAGATTCTGTTTAATCTTCTAGGGATGGCAGCAAGTCCTGAGATGATGGGCCTTGGGGATGTCAAATTAACGCCTGCAACTAAAATGAACAACAAAGCAGATGGGACGCCAAAAACAGAATCCAAATCAAAGGTAAAGCCTGTGTATTCCTGTTACCTTCCCAGGTGATAGGAAATGTGAGAATATGACCTTCATGCACTGGTTTTAATTGATCGTCTGTTCAAAACTTCCATTTAATAATGTGACTATTTACTGCCTGAGTATTTTCATACTGTATTTAAATGGTCCCTGAAGGCTTGCTAGTACACCTTTCTCCCCCACCCTCCATCAGTAAACTTATCCTTGTAATCTGTTATGTGCTGCTTCTGAAACGTTGCACCACTGGGTCAAATGCAGCTAGTGAGATGAATGTCCTTTTTGTATGCAGTACATTAGATCATAATTTAAACAATTACATCTGAGATTTTGGTGGAGAATGCTTTGGGAAAGGCTCTGATTGTGTGTGTGTGTGTGTAACATACTCTCCCTTGTTACTGTATATTAATATTATAGTTGTGCTTAAAGACATGGAAAGTCGGAATCAGGGTCCCATTGCATGGACGTTGTACAAACACATAGATGACATGGTCTCTGCCCCAAGAAGATTACTTTACTTTACCCTCTCCCTCAAAATTATCTGTTGTACGGATGCCACTCTCTCTCCCCTTGGCTCTGTAGAGCAGTTACTTAAGAAATGGGAGAGAGTCTGTTTTCTTGCTGATAGGGTTAGAGACAATCTAAACCAACATAGCCATGTCAGCTAGCCTCAAATCCTGGAAAGGCAGGAGGAGGAGGAAAGTGTTTTACAAAGAGCACAACAACTTGTTCCCGCCACAGTCACCTAATTCTCTTCTCAGCGTCGTCTTCAGCTGATGACTTCAAGGCATTCTAGGACTGCCTCAAGCGCATGGCAGAGACTTTAGATCGGGGTAGGCAACCTATGGCACGTGAGCTGATTTTCAGTGGCACTCTCACTGCCCAGGATCCTAGTCACCGGTCCGGGGGGCTCTGCATTTTAATTTAATTTTAAATGAAGTTTCTTAAACATTTTAAAAACATTTACCTTACATACAACAATAGTTTAGGTGTATATTATAGACTGTCTAAAAACGTTAAAATGTATTACTGGCACATGAAACCTTAAATTAGAGTGAATAAATGAAGACTCAGCACACCACTTCTGAAAGGTCGCCGACCCCTGCTTTAGATATACCTCTGGAAATGGTGCAGGTTCCCAGACTGCAGGACATCTTGCACCCATCCGTGCCTGGTAGGCTCTCCATGTCTATAAAGGAGGGACTACTGGAACCTACGAAAAACCTGTGGCACGCACAAGCATCCGTTATGACTACATCCACACTTTGTCACTTTCAAGGGATTTTGAATATCTTTGTTCCCATCCGGTACCACATTTGCTTGTAGTAGCTGCGGTCCAAGAGATATTGAAGCAATAGGGACCTCCCAAATCCACACCCAGGGAGAAAGGTCCAGTCTGAGTCTATTCAGATGCAAAATTTTCATCTACCAGCCGCCATATGCTCCAGATGCTTCTGTCTAATACCGTTATTTCAGTTGGAACCGGCTGTCTCAGTTTGTGGACATGCTACTTCCAGGAACACAGAGAGGAACTAGAGAGTATGTCTGAAGGACAGCTGATAGCCCTCATATCCTTATAGGCTGCACTGGATGTGTCCTGTGCAGCAGCACGTTCTGTGAGTACATTGGTTGGTGTGAGACGATCATCCTGGCTCCAGCCTGGGGCAGTCCAAACAGCAACTGAGGATCTTCCCTTTAAGGGCAACAAGTGCTGTAGTTCAAAGACAGATTCCATTTCTTAAAGGACTCCAGGGTGATGCTGCCCTCCTGGGCCTCTGTGTTCCACCCACAAGAAGGAAGCAGTGAAACCACAGATTTCTTTCAGGCAGCATTCTTCTGGCCCCTCCTATTACTAGCCTTCAAAGGACATCAGAGCTGCTGATAAAGAAACAGAGGTTCCAGTGATGATCCTCTGCCTTATCCTGTGCTGCTGCAGTCTGTCCATCTGTCGGTGGGTCAAGACCTGGCAGAACCTCCAAAGGATCTCTGCACTTCTATCCATCCCTACCTTTGGCAGCTGCCTTTTTGGGGGAAGCCTGGACTCCGATCAGCTTGGATCACTGGATCCTAGAAATTAACAAGGAGTATTCTCTCCAGTCACTTTCTGGCCCTACCCGTTTCCCCATCCTTTTGCAGGGCTCTTTCTCATGTGATACTATTAAAACAAGAAGTGGACTTTCTTCTGCCGCTTGGAGCAATGCAAGAGTTCAGAATTCAGGAGCAGAGCTTTTTTTCATTCCAACTATTTTGCCATCCCTAGAGGAAAAGAGGTTGGTGTCTTATTTTTAGACTCTTTCACTCCTTGCCTTCTTATCCAGGGCCCTACTGTATTTTTTCCATGCTGCAGCAGTAAGATTCCTTGAGGGCCTTCTTTTTGTTTGTCCCCAGATTGGGGATCTCATTTATTAGCATAGTTGATGAATCCCACTTTGAGCCCTTAGCAACTTTTTCTCTTCACCACTTATCTAGGAAGACTGCCTCTTTTAGTGGCCGTTACATCAACTCAACAGGCAGAGGAGATTCAGGCCCTCCATGGCAAGGACCATTGTATACAGTGTTTCATAAGTACAGGATCACACTCAAACCTCAACCCAAGTTCTTTCAATTTCATGTGAACCAATTGATTTATTTCCAAGTGTCTTTCCCCAAACCTCACTCATTGTCAAGGGAAGCTAAATTTTGCACACTTGAGGTTATAGTAAAGGACGGTCTTCCTGTTTTGACAAGACAGAATCATTCAGGAATGCCCCTGGACTGTTTGGGTTTTTTTTTGGCCCTGGCAGAGACTGTTAGACAATATCCTCCAAGAGTTTATCTGAGAGAGTCTCCAAGTGTATGAAGACACATTAAGAGTTAGCCAGGTGAGGTCCATCTAGCCACATTAGAGCTCACAGAGCCTCTGCTGCCTGTTTGAAGACTGTCCCAATTTTTGAAATCTTTGACAGCTACAGGAAGCTTGGTCCATGGATTTACAAGGAACAACTCTTTGGCAGAAGCTTCCAGATGGGATAGCTGCTTTGGTCCTGCAATCATTGTTTAGGTAGGACTGCTACTACCCACCTCCAAACAGACAGCTAACTGCTTGTTAGTCACTGAACACTTGACAAGATAGCAATGCATAGGCATGGTGTCTCTTGCAGGTGGCTTGTGTTCTCTTGGCATCTCTGATTAGCCTTATGCCAGAAAGCCCTACAATTCCATGGGCAAAAGATTTGATGGAATGATGGAAATGGGCTGATGCAAATCCTGTTACTTGCCTTGTGAAAAAAAAATGCTTGGGTACCTTTGTCACCTGTCTTAATCTGACTCCACCCAGGTGTGTCTAGCTTATCCAGACTTAATGAAAGGTAAACCAGTGTCTTTGCAGCTCTTTGTCAGACTCTCATAAGGACTGATACTAGAAAAAAAACCAAAAAACCATTAAAAAGCTCTTTGTGTTGTGGGACTTTACTGTGGTGTTGTCAAAGCTGATGAACACTCCTTATGAACCATGGGAGCTTAAATTTCCTTCATGAAAGGTCATTTACTGGTGGCAGTGACTTCTACCACCAAGTGCTCTAGAGATTATCCCTGTAAAACCTGGTATAAGGGGGATCAAAGTGGTGCTGCAGACTCATCCCAGATTGCTCGTAAGTCATGTTTTGAGTTCCATCTTAATGAACTTATTGCCCTATCACCATTTCCCCCACTTCGGCATGCCCATCTCAGAGAGGCACATTTCCATATATGCCACCTCAAATGGTCCAGGATAGGATGTCTCAGGCTCTACCTGGAGCAGACTAGCGCCCCTAAAAAAAAAAAAAAAAAATCCACCCAATTCTGTTTCTTTTGACATCAGTTTTCTAGGGAACGTTGTGACCAGCGGGGCCACATCTACATGGATACCTGATTGCTCTTATGACGTGGCTGGCCTGGAACTAGAAGACTTTGTAAAAGCTACTTTGATCCAGGACAAGGTTGCCACCACAGTCTGTCTCAAATATTTAATTGTTGACTGCTGTAGAGTAGCTACACAGTCCTCATTCTGCAGACTTGCACGTGATTGCTTGGATTCAGCCTCCAGAATTGAGCTCCCGTCGGGGAGCTTCTACCCCAGACTCTGTTTCCAAGATAGGAGAGGCCAAACTCCTTTTCTTCCCCTTACCTTCAATACAGTCTTTAATTCAGGATACCCCTTACTTTCAGTTGACTAATTATTTTACATCAGGAAGTTTTAATTGTGGTCTCCTTCTGCAAACTTGAAGGTGGTTTGGTGTAGTATTTTTTAAGAGACATCTTCCTTTTATATTTGTGAGTAAAAAGCAGCAAATGCGGCAGGGGAAGAGAGAAATTTCCACCAATTTTGGCATTAGTGGCATTGTTGCAACTTGTGGAAATTCTGCAGATTGAGTCATTAGGGAGGGAAAATTATGAAGGGAAGAGACTCTCTTGTAGGATTCCTCACCTGTCCACTTCCTGTCAGACTTTGGAGGTTTAATTTAAAACCTTACACCTAGTCTTACTTTTCTTTGGGGGATATTTTTGATCCTTGGTACATCTGTAGTAATGTATCCTGGGAGCTTCCACTGGAGTAATTAGAAAATGGATTGACTGAAAAGTTTGGAGGGCAGTGTTTATCGTTGGCAGAGTGTGGTGGCTAACAGGGAATCTGGCTTTCCTTTATCCCGTTAGTGCTGTCCTTGGGGAGCAGAAAACCTTAAGAGCTAAGGGAGTTCCCCATTTCTTGTGCTAAGGAACAAAGGCTCTCCCCTGCCCTTCCCCCTCCCAGTAATAAGAATATCCTACAAAGTCTCTTCAGAGAAGCAAAATTACGGGTAAGTCAGTCTCTTGTTTAGAAGAAAGATTGTATCCCCTTGTCCGTCCCTCTTCCGCTCCCCACAAAAACTATTCTGGTGTCTGGAGGAAGCTTACCTAGCTTCTGCAGCCTTCCTACTGGTGGACTAACTTCATCTTCTGAAGTGTGGTCATTGTGATTCTCAGCGGTGTTGTGCATAAAAGCTCTGAGTCAACTGTCCATCTACACCAACCTTGTACTGAGATGTGTGCATTTCACCTTTGGGCTGATTGTACAGCCGCTCCTAATACAACTGCAGAATTTTATCCCTTCCTAAAGTTTTTTTCTACTTTATAAGATGATGAACCTGGCCAGAACTTGATCTGTTTAAATTTCTTGGCTCACTTGCTCCTCCATTTTGAGATCTGCTTTCTCCTTATTCTAGAAGTCCAGTTCCTCTACTACCACCAATGAGAAGATTACCAAATTGTATGAGCTGGGTGGTGAGCCGGAGAGGAAGATTTGGGTAGATCGCTACCTAGCCTTCACTGAAGAGAAGGCAATGGGCATGACCAACCTCCCAGCAGTGGGCAGAAAACCCCTAGACCTTTACCGGCTCTATATCTCTGTAAAGGAGATTGGAGGACTGACTCAGGTGGGTGACCAGAAGCTGTGAAAGTCATCACGACTGTGACTCAAGTGAGATAGCTATATGTTTGTATGCATAACCGCATCTGTCTCAATCTCAAGTATTATATAGGCAACAGGATTCAAGCTTAACTTGATTTGCTAATTGAGTTCTTCTGATTTAAATTGAGTCTGGAACTTGTAAAATAGCATTAATATCGTATTTATAAAATCCAGTGTACTTGAATTAAGTGGATCTAATCGCAGTGCTCATGGTAGTTGCTCCTGTTCCGAGTATTCTGACAGCACTGAGCTCCAGCTCGTGCTTTTCCTCACCCAGCCCAAGAGCAGCAATGATGCTTGCTATGTTTGCATCGCTTTTTAGTGTTGGTGCATGTTGGCTGCCTGCTGGCCTCATGTTTACTTCAGTTTGCTGCTTGGTATTATCCATCTCTGAGGCTCCTTTTCCCCCCCACTCCAGGTGGGTGAAGGGGAGGCTTACTGTTTTGGTTTTGATCCACAGTTTCAGTCCAACTATGTAGCTGTTATGATTGCTACATATTTAGCTAGTATCTAGCTGGGAAATGTGGCTCTGTCTCACCCTGGGCCGGGGGTCTCCTGGAAAGGGGAAATGGCTTGAATTTTATGTTCTGGACTCTCTTTGTGGTTGTCTAGGTCAACAAAAACAAGAAATGGCGTGAGCTAGCTACCAATCTTAACGTGGGCACCTCTAGCAGTGCAGCTAGTTCTTTGAAGAAGCAGTACATCCAATGTCTCTATGCCTTTGAGTGCAAGATTGAACGAGGCGAAGACCCACCCCCAGACATCTTTGCAGCTGCAGATTCAAAGAAGTCCCAGCCCAAGATACAGCCCCCATCTCCAGGTGAGTATAAAGACTACAGACAAGATCCCATCTATTCTGCAGCAAGTTGGATTTAAATTCCTCTCCAAGGTCACCCACAGTCCTACTGTAAAATGGAAATTCTGATGACAATATCAGAGGCATTCAAATTAAGGCTTTTAATGAGCTCCACGTGTAAGTGAATAGAACAGTGAGTAGCGTATTCCTTGTAGTGTGTGCATCTTCGAGTGCTCGTCCCTATGGGTGTTCATGGTGGGTGCAAATGTTGTTGTCTGTGTGCCCAAGACCAGAATTCCTTCAGTAGGAGCGTCCATTGGTCTGCATCTGCCTCGTGCTGAGAATGAGGGATATATGGGGTGTGGCAGGCTGATGGCCTCTCCAGTTACTTTTCTGCTGACTGGGAGGGAACCCTCATGTCTGTAGGAACCTTTTGGGAAAGTAGCACTGTGTGATCACAAAGGCACCCCTCCGTGGCACTGAATACTTGAAGCTTGCGTTATGGGGCTGTGTTGTCAGGTACTGCATCAGTCAGTTACTTTTCCTATGGCTAGCTGCAGGTATAGGTCTCTGTTCTCAAAGCCTTTTTTGTTTTTAAACACAAACTTAAATTGGTACTTGTTGGGATGGTTTTTGGTTATAGACCATTTAGGGGAGCTTTAGAATAGATAATTAGTCTCTGTTGTGTAGTTTTGTTTCCTGGAGAGTCTCCAGTTTGTTCCCTGTTTCCTGGGCATCCTGTCTGATCCAGACTGTACAGAACAGGAGAAAAGTCTGGCTTTAAGCAGTGCATTTTGTGCCCCTTTGTCTTTCAAGAGTGTGATACCTTCTATCCTGTTTGTATTGGAGAAGGCCATTTCCCTGGATGGCTGTTTTGAACATGCCAAGTCTTTAAGCCTCTATTACAAAAGACTAGGTGTACTCAGCTGGTTCCAGGCCCTCCTAATGATTGAGCCTTACAAGCAGATCCTCAGATGCATTTTCTGGTTAGGGCCCCATTTCCATGCAAAGGTAAAGTAGACCTTTGTCTGCTTTGAAGCACCTTAATGTGGGAAAGAGAGCCTTTGGTTCTGGGATGGGCATCTCTGTCCAGCTCCAGAACAGGTGAAAGGGAGTCCTGCTTTGAGAGTACTCCAGTTTTGTAAATCTTGTCAGTCCTGGCAAAAGGAAGCATCTGGGATTGTGTGTGATTCCCCTTCAGGCGCCACTACGGACCTTTCTCTCAAAGGGTTCTCAGGCTCCCTGCCATATTTCTCTGCAGATGCTGCTGCTTTCTCCCATCCTCACTGTGCTTTAACTCGTGGCTGATGCAGCTGCCTCCATCAGTTTATTGGTAGCCAGTTGAGAAGCCCGCTTTGTTGACTTTCCCAAAAGGGCCAAGGGCAGTCACCATGACCTTCTTAGACTCAACAATTTAAAGAGGCAATCGACTCTCTCCACCTTTGGCTCCTATCCACAGTATAACATGCCTGCCGGGTAGGGATGAGTCACATCTGATGTCAGTACTTCTGCTTTGCCTGAATGCTACCATGTCTGCCCCCATTACTCCTGATGACTACAGCTAATTTCAAGAGTTGCTGGTTTGAATAATTATCGTTAGTTGAAGACTGTCCAAGTCCGGGAAGAAAATGCTGCCTATTTTGATATATACTGTACCTGAGACCGAGGAGAAGAACTTACTGTTGACACCTGCTACAGGTAGCTGGCTGATCCCAGGATCTGCACCCTTCATCACCACAAAGGGAGGTTGCTTGTACCCAGTTCTACAGCAGGGATTTCAGCATCTTTCCCACACCTGACTGACTCTTTTGGTCATCTCTGCGGCCAATGGGAAGCCTTAATTACGCCAAGTTTGGTGGTTCTTCCCCTTCTGACAAAACCAGAAAGATTTACTTTTTGGGTAGAAAAACATACCTCCTCAGGTAGAGGCAGCAGTGCAGCATCCTCATTTTTGTAGTTGTTCCAGAGCAGGGATGAAGAGAAAATCCAGTGACCAATATTCTTCCAATTTGAATTGGAGCAGGGATCCACTATGTGCGTTTCCACCAATCCCTTTACTGCCACTGGTGGTGAGAGAGAATTGATTCAGGGCCTGATTTAGCTTGATCAGTCCAGTTGTTTGGAACAGGCAGTATTGCTATATAGGTCTCGTCCATACCAGCTACCTATGCCACCAGGCCTTGTAACAAGAGAACAATCTTGTTCTGCATCCCAAATCAGTCTCTTCAACTTGCTGCTTGGGTCATAGGACATGGATTTCTTCTTGTCTAGCAAATTCTGCAAGGCTACAAAGCATCTCTTTGCAGACCAGGAAGCGTTCCATATTGAAATACTACTTCCAGAAGTGAATAAAGGTTTTCCCTCTCCCACCAGTGGCTGGCAGTTCATCACCATGCTCTGTGTTCATATAATCTTTTATTGACTTCTTACTGTATCTGAAGCATCAGCCTTGCTGTGTCCTTGAACAAAATGCTCTTGTTTGCCATCTCAGAATACCACTCTCCCATAGGCAACTGTGAAGCATTCAGCCACAGTCACAAGATTCCTCAGAGGACTGGATAATGTCTTTCCACCATTCAGGAAACCTGTCCCAGTGTGGGATTAACTTCACTGTATTCCACAAGATGAAACTATTTTGTCATTAGGCAAAAATTTTGCCTAAAGCAGCGTCTGAGTTAAACTTAAACCAGACTGCTGATCTCTTCCAGCTTTCTTCGCAAAACCTCATTCTTTCCAGCAGGAAAATGAGGCTACATAACCAAGGTGTTAGGAGGGTTCTGAGTTTATTTGGTTAGGACTAAGGCATCTAAGAGGGAGTTTTTCAAACAGTGGGTCGCGACCTGCTACTGGGTAAGGCAGTGAGTCATCTTGCTCTGGTCAGCACTGCCGACTGGGACATTAAAAGTCCCGTTAACAGTGCTCCCCTACCTTTTCTGACACCGCACTGTGCTCCGGAAGCGGCCAGCAGTGAGTCCTGCTTCTAGGTAGGGGGAGGCCATGGGGCTCCACACACTACCCCTGTCCTGAGCACCAATGGGAACTGAGGGGAGGGGGCGGTGCCTGCAGGCAAGAGTCACGTGGAGCCGTTTGCATGCCTCCGCCTAGGAGCCAGACCTGCTGGTGGCCGCTTCTGGGGCACAGTGCGGTCCGTGGCACCAGGACAGGCGGGAAGCCTGGCGCTGCATCCTGGCTGCGCTGCTAATGGGGAGCTGCTGGAGGTAAGTATGTGCCCCTGCCCCAGCCCAGAGCCCCCCCAACCCAGAACCCCTTCCTGCACTCCAAACCCAGAACCCCACCCCAGGGCCTGCAACCCTAGCTCAGAGCCCTGATCCCTTCCCACACCCCAACCGCTTTCACCCCAAACCCCTCATCCCCGGCCCCAGCCCTGAACCCCTCATTCCCAGCCCCACCCCGCAGCCTCACCCCATCGCCCCAGCCCTCTGCTCCAGCCCTGAGCCCCTCTCAAACCCATCACGGGCATCAACAATTTTCTTCAGCTGGGTCACCAGAAAAAAAAAAGTTGGAAAACCACTGATCTAGGAAGTTACTTGTGGCATTTGGAGATTAATGTGGAAAGGGTGGCATTTCCGCTTGGTGCCTGTCAATGGATTAGATGATGCATAGCTTTCTCTTTTTCTTTAGCTAGCGTGATTGTACGTGATTCTCAAGACTTGGCCTTCTAGGGATATGGTGGCATTGATGGCTTGCTTTAGTGATGGAAATCTGCAGGTCTGCTGCCCCGGATTCTTTGTACGTTTATGCAGCAGTGCTCTCTTGACTTGGCCTGTAAATCTGATGCTTAATTTCGGAGGACTGTTCTGCAATCATGTTCAATTAAACCACCTCAGCGCACCTTCCGTGGTGGTCTCCTGCATGCTTGACTCCCAGAAGTGGGAAGCTCTGTAGAAGCAACCTTGGAGCAGAGTCAGTAACTGTGTGGTCCTTTCAGAGTTGTCTCCACTTATTCACACTATTCACTCACCCACATAGTTGTCTTTAACAACCTTGGCTGCAAACCTCAGGTGCCTCAGGTGAGTACTCATGCTGTCCCACCAGGTTCCTGAAACCCAGATGGGGGGAGCATCCCACAAATGCGAGTGCACATAGGCAACTCTCTCAAAGAACGTTTCTTTTTGGCAGCTGAATAGAGGACAGTGGGGCATTTGGTACCCAGGAGGCCTGAGTTAGGTTTGGCAGCTGACAGCAGTTTGACAACTAGAACCCAGAAGGCAGCTGGTGGCTTCTAGCACTGTGGGGATGCGTCTGTTCCTCTCTTGCAAACAAGGAGGAGGTGACTCTCTCTTGGTGGGGGAGTGGAAAGGTTTGAGTTCTGGTTTCCAGAGCTGTGCCCCGCATGTCCACCACTGAATGCATTTAAGCTGCCATCGCTGGCATACCAAGTTAACACCCCATGAAGATGAATGGAGGTGGTTCATATCACTCAGAGCTGTTGCTTCAGGTTGTTTGCAGACTACGTGTTTGATTGCTGGCCCTTCTGGCTGTGAAGATCACTTTCCACTTATTTTCATCTTACTGGAGGCTTAGATTCTAATACACAATTCTGCCATTAAGCTGTGGAATACATAGGGATCCATAGAGAAGTGACTTTCTCGGCGTGTGTGGTGGGGTAGGGCTACTGGAGAGTCTAATGAAACGTACGCCCTGCTCAGGCAATCCTCTCTGTAAAGCATGTAGTGTGCAGTTTGCAGGCCCCCTTCTCTCTCCCCCCCCACCCCCAAATAAAAATAAAAAAGGCTGCCTGACTTGTCTGCCTGGGAGGCTGGGTATTGCCTTCCAGACTTCCTCCTCTTCCCCCAAGCCGCCTTGGATTCCTGAGTGTGGATGGCTGGGTGTTCCCTGGGAAGTGCCTTCAGTGGGCTGTTAGGTTGAATTCCCAGGGGATGGAATTGGCTTGTCTCCAACTGTTTGTAAATTGGCGAGTGGGAGGGACAGCAGGGGGTGGGAACAAACAGCCTCTTCCTGTTGCTGTCTGTGTGTTCTAATGCAGTGGAGCCCAGCGCTGAATTCCCAGGAGGGCGGGAGTGGAGCTGAAATGCTAATGAATAGTGAAGAAGGGTGTGGGGGAGGGGTTATGAATGAAGCTTCCTGCTGAGCTTGACTGCCCTTCCTTCTGTGGAGACGTCCCCAGATTGGGAAGGAGGAAGGGCGGGGGGAGGGGGGAGAGGGATAGGGTGCCAGGAAGGTGGGGCATAAACAAACATGACCTGTATGTGACCTTAGAGGATTTTAATGAATAGCTGAAATGACTCATCAAGCAGCAAGGCTGAAGCTGAGGGATATTGGGTGCTGGGAATGGTAACTAATGGAAACATTAATTAAGAGTTCAGCTCTTGCCAGCTGCAAGTAGTTCCACTGGAATAGTGGAACTCCCTAAGCTCAGTGTGTGCTTGGTTACACATGATGACCTACGATTATCAAGTGAGGGTTTTCCATAGCTGCTTTGTCTCAATTGATCCTCCACTTCTTGGCTAAACAAGAGGTTTGTCATTCATTGAAAGTGCTGTTCTTTCTCTGGTCCCTGTTCCTGAGTCTGTCCCAAGATGGCTTAGGAATGCTTCTAGAGTTATCCTGAATGAATCCCCACCAGAAAGGGCATGTCAGATAAGGGAGCCTTGCATTACAAAATCAGAGTGACTTCCATTGAAGGCTGTGGAGTTTCCATCTCATAAAGCCTGTGAGCCTAATGAGACATCAAACTTGCTACCTTTGCCTGGAGTACGTTGGGAACATGAAGGTGCAGGGCTGTTAACCGCGATAGTGGGGTTGGGGTTGTCACTCTTGCTGAAGAAACATTTTAATTCTGTGCAGCCTGGTACGCTGCTAAGCATCTTCCTCTGACACCAGATAATCTGGGGAGCTTGTCCGTTATGGTGTGGAGGTGATTTAAAGGGGTGAGGATGGGACAATCGGATCGAAAGGATAAGAGACATTTTTTTCTGACAGAGAATTATAAGGGCCTTAAGCGTTCTCACAGCTCAGTGTGTTGTGTATGGATTTGTTGGGAAGTCTGGACAGCCGATGGTATGTCCTTGTACTTGCTTTCCTCTCTCTTTCAAACAAGTTCTGTTTTAGAGGGAGGCTTATGAGGGGATTAGAGAAAGGTCTCACCTGTCTGTGTTTTGAGAATGGCCATACCACTCCTTCATGGGGTCTCTCTTGATTTTTTTTGAGTTGCTGAGATTCTGGAGTGTTTCTGGGTAGCCTGTTCTGGCTAGTGCAGATCTACTCATGCTGGCTTTCTCTACTTCCAGCGGGTTCAGGCTCCATGCAGGGTCCTCAGACACCTCAATCCACCAGCAGCTCTATGGCAGAGGGAGGAGATTTGAAACCACCAACGCCAGCATCTACGCCACACAGTCAGATGCCCCCTTTGCCAGGCATCAGGTATTGCACTGCCACATTCTGTCTGCTGCGAGCAGAGAACCTGTGTTGCTGGCAGGATTGCTAATGTTCACTAGCAGTTCTGAGTTGGGGCCGAGATGAGTGTTTTGCTCAGTTGCACAAGTCATGCTCATTTTGTAATAACTGATAGTGAAGCTGTGGAATTGGTAACTATGTCCCATCATCTGTGTAATTATTTCTTCTCTCCTAGAGGTTTCCCTTTTTGAAGGGAAACAAGGATTTTTTCCCTCTTTTGGTGGGTCTGTCAGGAAGGGGGAAATGATCACCCATCTTGAAGGGGAAGTGGGGGTATCTGGGGGTGGGGGGGGCGAAGAGTGGCACAGGACTTTACTTTAAACAGTGTATTCTTCTATTATATCAGGAGTAACTCAGTAGGTCTTCAGGATGCCTTTGCAGATGGCAGTGACCCCACGTTCCAGAAGCGGAACTCCATGACTCCAAATCCCGGGTACCAGCCCAGCATGAATACCTCTGACATGATGGGTCGCATGTCCTACGAGCCAAATAAGGATCCGTACAGCAGTATGAGGAAAGGTGATTGAGCTCTTAATACTCTTTTTATACAGAAGCACTTAACCCATTGAACTGTCTAACCCCTGAAAGGTGCCTTAGGGATATATGCAGCCCCTGGGCCAGAGCCATGTGGCCTCATCTTCATCCATCTCCTGTAAAAGGGGAGAACGTGTTTTCTGATTCCAAGGTGAACTTGCTGTGCTGAGCCTTTCTTTTCCTCTCCCAGCTCCAGGAAGTGACCCCTTCATGTCCTCAGGGCAGGGCCCCAACACTGGTATGGGTGACCCGTATAATCGTGCTGCAGGTCCAGGGATGGGTAACATGGCCCTGGGACAACGGCAACATTATCCCTATGGAGGTCCTTACGACAGAGTGAGGTGAGCGCTTTCTGGACTCTTAAGTTTTATAGCATATCCCTTATTCACAACGGTGACTGCCCTGGTAACCTCTTTCCTCTAGAGGAACAAAGGAACAGCCTTGACAAGTGTCTGTGTTTGTTTGTGTAGGACGGAGCCAGGTATGGGACCAGAGGGCAGCTTAGGAACCGGAACTCCCCAGGCCAACATTATGCCTTCCACCCCTGACTCAGGGATGTACTCTCCCAGCCGCTATCCACAGCAGCAACAGCAGCAGCAACGGTAGGTGCAGGCTGGTGCCAAACAAGCAGCGTTTGCCAGTTAATAGAACTGGTTGCCTCCCACAACAGAAAGGGAGTTCAGAAACCCTTGTCGCTAAGTGTGCACCTAGGCAGAGGGTGATGCACCTGTTCAATCTCTCTCTGCAGACATGATTCCTATGGCAATCAGTTCTCCACTCAAGGCACATCCTCTGGCAGTCCCTTTCCCAGTCAGCAAACCACCATCTATCAACAGCAACAGCAGGTGAGCTCCCAAACCTCTCAGCTTCACTCAAGAGAAGAATGGGGTGATTTACCTGTGGAAAGTTGTCAAAAGCAAATTGTTTTCTGGGGTAGCTGTCTGCTGTACTGATTTCTGTTTAATATTTGAGAGTTATATAACATGTACATGCCCAAACATCATGCAGAACCTTTCCATGTTACTGCCAGTTTCCAAGTGGTTAAACAGGTTTTAATGTGACTTTGCTGTAATACACGGTGTGGTTTCTTGCAGTGTTTACAACATTTAGTCCTATTAGCCATGTTCTGTAAAGTAGGGGCTCTTTGGTACACAGCTAGTACAGTTACTTGTTCCGATTTTGGGAGCCCAGAAGGTTTCACTTGGGGGCCTGTTCTCCCTGTAACCTACTTGTCTGATCCCCAGAGTATGTCTAACAGCTGATTTGTCTAGTATTTCATGTATGGCCTCAGGATCATCCCTTAATAGGTCTAGGTAACTGCCTCTGACTCAGATCCTTCCACACAACCCAGAATTTTCTTGGATGTTTTTCATTTGCAGAGCCCATTGTTGAAGATTTTGGGGTTATATCCATCCTATGAGTGTGTTTATAGATATACAATGCACTTTGCTCAGAGAAGAGTTTAGCGTAACATCCATAAAAACTGAGAGGAAATTTAACTTGCTATTCATGGCAATGCCTCCACCAATCCCTTATTTTTCTTGCAGTTTTGGGATAAATCCTGTCTGGCTTGTGAACATATAGTAGAGGGCACTTGCAGAGTTGTGCTAAGAATAATTCCAACTGCTTTGCAGTTTGTTTGGCTTTGCAACCAGAGCCACAGGGCGCTGGGCCAAGGGTTTCAGTTACGTTGGTTCTCAAGTGTCTTCCTGGAGCTTTAGAGCTGCACACTGAAGCCTAGGTAGACAGCACAGTAGTTAGGGCACAGGACTGGGAGTTGAGATCTGGATTTTAATCCTGGTTTGGTCATGGCCCAACTGACCTTCCCTATGTAAAAAAGGGGTCATGCTCACTTCTGTAAGATGCTTTAAGATCTAATTGTTCCTTTCATCATAGAAGTACAAACTACAGCTTTTGATTCATACCCTATCTGAGATTTCAGTGGAAACGTCTATTCTGCTGTCCAATGTATGGAAGAACTGGAACAGGGTCTGCTGAAGCTGCTGAGGCTGGCCAGATAAGAATCCACACACACATTGTGCTGTGTGGTGACTGTGTACTAAAGGTTGAGGCTGAGCTCTTTTCATAGGCAAGTCTTTTCCACTGACTGTTAGCCTGCCCTGAAAGCATCCTTATGGAAGCAGCTAGGGGAACTCAAAATGCCTGAAGGAATCTGTCTTGGCTTGTAAAATTTGGAGGTTGCTGTCTTTTCAGGCCTCACATGGGAAGGTTGGTCTTATTGACTATTTAGGAAAAAACTGAGCCCACTGCAGGTTAGATAATAGCATTCATATGATTTGGGGATGCAGTCCCACTTGGTCTGTGTAGCTCTGCCACAGAATTCACGTTGCTTTTAGCATTTTATAAATATTCTCCATTACCAACTGCTTTGTACATCTTCCTTGTAGAATTACAAGCGACCGATGGATGGCAATTATGGCCCGCCTGCCAAGCGACACGAAGGGGAGATGTACAACGTATCGTACAGCACTGGGCAGGGGCAGGCGCAGCAGCAGCTGCCTACAGCACAGACCCAACAACCAAGCCAGCAGCAAACAGCACAGCCTTACACATGTCCTGCTGTGGAGAACCAGTATGGGAGTACATATCCTGCCGCTGACCGACGACCTGCAGGAGGGCCGCAGAACCAGTTCCCATTCCAATTTGGCCGAGACAGGGTCTCGGCTCCCCCAGGCTCGACTGCCCAGCAGAATATGCCACCCCAGATGATGGGTGGTCCTATACAATCTACTCCAGAGGGCCTGCAGCAGGGCACCTTGTGGCAAGGGCGCAATGAAATAGGGTACAGCTATCCAAATCGGCAGAGTTCAGGCTCTGCAGCCCAGGGGCCTGCTTATCATGGAGTGAATCGAACAGATGAAATTCTACATTCAGATCAGAGAGTAAATCATGAGGGGCCATGGCCCACCCACGGGAACCGTCAGCCTTCTTATGGTCCTTCTGCCCCGGTACCCCCAATGACAAGGCCCCCACAGCCTAACTACCAGACCCCTCCTAGCATGCAGAATCACATTCCTCAGGTATCCAGCCCAGCACCTCTGCCCAGACCTCTGGAGAACCGCACCTCACCCAGCAAATCTCCGTTCCTGCACTCGGGGATGAAAATGCAGAAAGCAGGACCTCCCGTCCCTGCCTCGCATATAGCCTCAGCAGCCGTACAGCCTCCCATGTTACGACGGGACATCACCTTCCCACCTGGATCAGTGGAAGCTACGCAGCCTGTGTTGAAGCAAAGGAGACGGCTGACAACGAAAGATATCGGTAAGACTAAGCTCCCACTCTGCTATAGTTGTTGGGGATGATGCCTGTCAGAGGACTATCACTGCTTTTGGGGACAGGTTGTTGGAAAGGGGAGCCACCAAGGGAAATGGGTCTCAGGTGGCTTTGTCTGAATCACCCTCACCCCCACCCAGATATTTGGTTTGTCTGCACTGTGGTCTATAGAGCCCTGTGGAATGGGCTGTGCTGTCCATGGAATCAGAAAGCAATACTGAGTGTCAGTCCTTTTTTGTTTCTCAGCACCAGGAACTGGAGGTATCATATGTTTATGTTACAGGAACTCCTGAAGCATGGAGAGTGATGATGTCTCTGAAGTCTGGGCTGCTGGCTGAAAGTACGTGGGCCTTAGATACCATAAACATCCTGCTCTATGATGACAACAGCATAATGACCTTCAACCTCAGCCAGGTGGGTGCAGATGCTCTGAGATACAGGTCTTTTGAAGCACTAACCTGTGTTCAGAATGCTGTGAACAAGATAGCAGAATACAGGTCTTCTCCATCTAGGGCCAAACTTCCAGCCATCCCATTTGCAGAAATGTAACATAACTGTTGTGTCTGCCAACCCTGAATACATACATGCAGCAAGTCTGGTAATTGCAAGCCCCACTACTTTGTCGGTATGCACAGTTATCCACTTGCATTGTGTGCAAATGCAAGGTTTTGCCTGGATGGTGGATGTGTTGTCTCTGCGGTACAAGAAGGGAATAACAGGGATGAGGTGTTCAAACGTACCGTCACAGTAAGGGCACCACAAAAAGCTGAAGGCTGACTGTCTTCTCTGATCTACAATGCCATTTTGTTTTCTCTAGCTGTCTGTCAGGCCTCTTTTTCCTGAAGTTTGGATGCCAGTTCAAGGAAGCTAACCTTCTTCCTAAACTGGTTCTGGCTGGATGTCTTATGCATTGGCATTATACTTACTTCCTCCTCACCCCAGCCATAGCAAAAAGTATGAACTACGATATTGTAAATACTGTTTCAATTGCTGCTGTGTTTTGCCACCCTGTGCTTGAAGGAAGGAGGAGGTGACCAGGAAGGGGGCATAGGGGTGTGTCATATGTTTGGTCAGTGATGGATAGTAAAATACTGACTTTTTTCTCCCCCTCCATCACCCCGTTTTCCAGAAGATGGGAAGTCTATTTGGAGTAGCAAATACTGTAATATGTAGCCAGCATAATAAACTAATTGCCAGTGCTGCTTCAGCCCTTAACTATCTTCTGACCAACCTCCCCAATCACTTATATTGGCCTAGCTAGTGCTGATTATTTTTTCTTCTCCCCTCCGCTTGTTCTTTCTATTGCAGCTGCCAGGGTTGCTGGAACTGCTGGTGGAATATTTCCGGCGTTGCCTGATTGAAATCTTTGGGATCCTAAAGGAATATGAAGTGGGAGATCCGGGACAAAAAACACTATTAGATCCTGAAAGATTCTGCAAGTCTTCAAGTCCCCCTCCTGAAGAGGAGGATGAAGAGGAGGAGCCACAAAGCCCTAACTATGAGGAAGAGGAGGAGGAAGAGGAAGAGGAGGCTGCATTTGCAAGTAAAGACAAAGCACCCCTAGAGAGCAATGAGGAAAAACTAGTCAGTAAATTTGACAAGCTTCCAGTCAAGATAGTGCAGAAGAATGACCCATTTGTGGTAGATTACTCAGACAAGCTGGGGCGAGTACAGGAGTTTGAAAGTGGATTGCTGCACTGGCGGATTGGTGGTGGAGACACCACTGAACACATTCAAACCCACTTCGAGAGCAAAATGGAGCTACCGTTAACTCACAAACGAGCTTCCTGCAACTCTGCCTTGAGAAAACGTTCCATAGCTGAGAGCAATCCAGGAACTAGAGAGGGGGAGAATCTGCCATCTGATGGTCCCCCAGAGAAAAGGATAACTGCTACTATGGATGACATGCTTTCAGCACGGCCAGGCTCGCTGGCAGAGGAGGTGGTCAAGAACTCGGAAGCAACAAAGGAAAGCAGCAAATTTCCATTTGGCAGTAGTCCAGCTCAGAGCCACAGAAATATCAAAATTCTGGAGGATGAACCTCACAGTAAAGATGAGACACCCCTGTGCACCCTCCTAGACTGGCAGGACTCTCTAGCTAAACGCTGTGTCTGTGTATCTAACATCATCAGGAGTTTATCATTTGTGCCGGGCAATGACTTTGAAATGTCTAAGCACCCCGGTCTGCTGCTGATTCTAGGGAAACTGATTCTCCTGCACCACAAGCATCCAGAACGCAAACAGGCACCACTGACCTACGAGAAGGAAGAGGAGCAGGACCAAGGGGTGAGCTGCAACAAGGTGGAGTGGTGGTGGGACTGCTTGGAGATGCTGCGTGAAAACACACTGGTTACGCTGGCCAACATTTCTGGTCAGTTGGACCTCTCCCCGTACCCGGAAAGCATCTGTTTGCCTGTCCTGGATGGACTCCTTCACTGGGCAGTATGTCCATCAGCAGAGGCCCAGGATCCTTTTCCAACCCTGGGACCTAATGCTGTCCTCTCCCCTCAGAGACTGGTTTTGGAAACTCTCAGCAAACTCAGCATCCAGGACAACAACGTGGATTTGATTCTTGCAACTCCCCCCTTTAGTCGCTTGGAGAAGGTCTACAGCACCATGGTGCGTTTCCTTAGTGACAGAAAGAACCCAGTGTGTCGAGAGATGGCTGTGGTACTACTGGCCAACTTGGCACAGGGTGACAGCCTGGCAGCTAGAGCAATTGCAGTGCAGAAGGGCAGCATTGGCAACTTGTTGGGCTTCTTGGAGGACAGCCTGGCAACCACTCAGTTCCAGCAGAGTCAGGCCAGCTTGATGCACATGCAAAACCCTCCCTTTGAGTCGACAAGTGTGGACATGATGCGTCGGGCAGCTCGGGCGCTGCTTGCCCTGGCCAAAGTGGACGAGAACCACTCTGAGTTCACGTTATACGAGTCGCGGCTGTTGGACATCTCCGTGTCGCCTTTGATGAACTCGTTGGTTTCACAAGTTATTTGTGATGTACTGTTTTTAATTGGCCAGTCATGACAGCCGTGGGATGCCTATACCCCCGTGTGCGTGTGCGTGAGTGGAGAACTTAGAAACTGACTGTTGCCCTTTATTTATGCAAAACCACCTCAGAATCCACTGTCTGCCCTGCGCTGCCCTGCTTCTCCCTGGGGAAAAATGTCCCCCTTCCCTTTTTCCCTCACCCCACCCTCAACTCTGTCCTGAACCCCCAGTTCCAGGAGACAAAAGTTCTGCCTACGTAGAAGACTTTTTTTTATTTTAACCAAAGTTACTGTCGTTTACAGTGAGTTTGGGGAAAACGACTTGCCGTGTTATCGCATCGACAGGCGCCAGTTTCATAACTGTTTTTAATGGTAAATTCGGAAAGACAAAAGTGACTGCTGAACTCTGTGTGGTTTATCGTTGTACATTCACAATCTTGCAGGAACCAAGAAGTTACCAGTTGTGAACAGACCTTGTCCAATGGAGGCCTGTGCAGTAGAGTGTAGAACTTCATGTACTGTACACCTTAAACTGTAAACATACTGTAATAATGTCTCACATTGAAAAAAAACGCTGGATCAGCAGCAAGCTGTAGTTTTTAAAAATGTTTTTAGTTAATGTTGAGGAGAAAAAAAAGGCTTTTCCCCCAAAGTATCATGTGTGAACCTACAACACCCTGACCTCTTTCTCTCTTCCTCCTTGATTGTATGAATAACCCTGAGATCACCTCTTAGAACTGGTTTTAACCTTTAGCTGCAGCCTGAACGCTGCCACGTGTGTATATATATATGACGTTGTACATTGCACATACCCTCAGATTCCTTGCAGTTTTGTCCCCCTCCTCCCCACCCCTTTATAGTATGACGAGTTAACGAGTTGATGACCTGCAAAAGCGAGACACAATTATTTAATCTCTTGCCAGACATCTCTCTCTGGAGGATGCTGTACAGGTCTTTGTGTATAAAGTCATTGCTGTCTCAGCAGCCAATCAACTTATAGTTTATTTTTCCTGTTTTTGTTTTCTTTCTAATCGAGGTGTGAAAAAGTTCTAGGTTCAGTTGAAGTTCCTGATGAAGAAACACAATTGAGATTTTTCAGTGATGAATTCTGCATATTTGTATTTCAGACAATGTAGCTAAAAACTTGATGTAAATTCCTCCCTTTTTTCCTTTTTTGGCTTAATGAATATCATTTATTCAGTATGAAATCTTTATACTATATGTTCCACGTGTTAAGAATAAATGTACATTAAATCTTGGTAAGATGTTTGTAAGGGTTTTTATTTTTTATTAGAAAGATGGATACTGTCTGTGTATCCACTGACCCTAATGCCACGTTCTTGTCTGTTGGCATAGACTAGTCATAGTGATGGTAGTTTGGCTTCATAAATACAAATCCTGCTTCCAGGGAAAATCTGAATTTTGTAGTAGAAACTTGGGGATGCATTCATTGTAAGGTTAAAAAAGACTACAACTTAGAGGCAGAGAAACAGTTGCCTTTGGGTATTTGAAAGAAGAAAAATTTTATTTAGAAAGATATGGAGAGAGAGCTTTCTTGGAACTTCGTTGTGTGGACTCTGATTTCCTGAAAGAAAAGGGGGGTTTCCAGTAAGCAGGGTTTTAACGACCTTCAGCCAGCAACCAAATTTCAGTCTATGGCTTGGTAATCCTTGTTCTGGATGTGACAATCTGCAAGTTAATAGGTTCTGGTTAGTTAGTAAGTGTATAAATTTTACTTTAACTTTTCATAAAACATTGCTGGTGTCAATAATGAAATGCCATGTAAGTAGAAAGCCCAGCCAAGGAAAACAAGTGAATTATTTTCATGTAAATAATCTTTCTGTTCAAGAAACCAGAAACACCTCTCATGTTTTGGTAGTGTTTTTTGCTTTTTTAATTCAGCCTTCCTCTCTGACATGTTCCAGTTCCTAACTTTGAAACCCACTGCCCTTCAGTGATTAGTCTTTAACTTCAGACTTCTGGAAGTAATTTCACCTCAATGTGGTGGTGATTATTGGTGATAAGCAGGGGCTTCAAAACCAAACACTATATTTATAACTTTTTTTCTTTCTTGGCTAGTGGGAACTGGGGAATCTTTAAACCCCCAGTTCCTTGGGAAATTGAGTTAATGGGGAAGTGAGCTCATAATAAAGTAGTATCTCTAGTCTTATTTTTGTATTTTTAAAAAAGGTGTGTGCAGAACTTCAGCCCATTTAAATTTAATTTTAGCAATGTGCTAATTACTGGGATGACCACTAAAGTATCAAGTGCCTATTACTGCATCAGGAAAAAGTTGTTGTGTTTTCTGTGTGTAGAAAGACGATCTGTGTCTTTAACCCTTCATTTCTGGTATGTAGATTGTCTTGTCTCCTAGCTGCTTTGTTTAAATGGAGAATCTCATGTCTGGTTCTTGTGGGCCAGGAGTCAGCAACCTCTGGCACATGGCTTGCCAGGGTAAGCACCCTGGCGGGCCGGGCCAGTTTGTTTACCTGCCGCATCAGCAGGTTCTGCCGATTGCAGCTCCCGCTGCCATGGTTCGCCGTCCCAGACCAATAGGGGTGGCGGGAAGCTAGAGCCAGCACATCCCTTACCCGCGCCACTTTTTGCCACCGCCGTTGGCCTGGGATGGCGAACCATGGCCAATGGGAGCTGCTGTCGGCCTAAACTGCCGATGCGGCAGGTAAACAAACTGGCCCAGCCCACCAGGGTGCTTACCCTGGCGAACTGCGTGCCAGAGGTTGCCGACCCGTTGTAGGCATTAGTGAACTAGGAAATCTGAATTGACAGAGATTTTAAACTAAAAGAACCTCAGCAGCAGTGTCCACAAGGTACTGCCAACAGTTTGTGTCCAAGGGCTTGTCTGCAGGCTTGCAGTCTTTCATTGTAAGGGGACTTCAGGTATTCCATAGGGCTGGTCTACGCTACGGGGGAAAATTGATCTCATACGCAACTTCAGCTACGTGAATAACATAGCTGAAGTCGAAGTATCTAAGATCGAATTACTCACCGTCCTCACGGCGCGGGATCGATGTCCGCGGCTCCCCATGTCGACTCCACAACTCCGGGTTGGTGGAGTTCTGGAATCGATATAAGCGTGTTCAGGGATCGATACCATGTCTCATCTAGACGCGATATATCAATCCCCGAGCAATCGATTGCTACCCGCCGATACGGCAGGTAGTGAAGACATAGCCACAGCTAATGGTATGTGGAGAGGCACAGAAGAATGAAGCTGCCAATAATTACCAGTTCCACTGATATCTGCTAATTGAGCCGAGGGGAAACTCCTAGCATGTTCCCCACAAGGCAGATTAATTTATGTACGTTCCAGTGGTCATCTTAAAAAAAAAAAAAAAAAAAAAAAGTACACATTAGCATATATGGAAAATAAGTACAGTGAGAACAAGCAGTGTCCACAATTTGTAATTAGGTTTGACGCAAGTCCCTGACTTTAAGCCCAGCAGAATGCAAGTCTTAAGCTTTGACCTGACATCTACTGTTGCAAGGAATGCCTGTGAAAATTTGAAGCCCAACTCCTTTTCTTGACTTAGGGAGCTTAGGCAGCCTTTTACCATACCCAATAGCAGGAGAAAACAGAAAGCTGATTCTCCCATCTTCTGGTCAGAGCCTGGACTGAAGCATCTTCATGAACTTCCTTTGAAGATATGAGTGAAGATGACTGTCAGTTTCATGTATTGCTAGAACATCATTTAACAGAAGAAAATGCCATAATACCTTTGCAATATTTTGCTAGATATTTTAAACCAGATTACAAACAGAAACTAACATGTCCTAGATGGACTGTGGTGCCCTTATTTAAGTTTAACTACACCTCTACCCTAATACACTGCTCTCCTCAGGAGCCAAAAAATCTTGCCACGTTATACGTAAAACTGCGTTATATCGAACTTGCTTTGATCTGCCGGAGTGCGCAGACCCGCCCCTCCAGAGCACTGCTTTACTGCATTATATCCGAATTTGTGTTATATCGGGGTAGAGGTGTACATCACTAAGAAATACTTCGTGAGGTCTTGGTGAAAGCAAAATCTGAGAAGTCACTATTCACTCTCTGGGCAGGATTTTGAGTGGAGCCTTTTTCACTATTAGTCATGTTAATAACTGAATGTACAAATATGGTACATTACCTAATGCACTGTAGCATGTAACATTGTATAATGTGCTTTCGCATGTTACTGGCCTAAACTGAATTGCTGTCTTAACTTCTGGCTAAGGGGGTGAAAACATTATCTACTATCTGCATTAGGGGAGGTGTACTGGTATAATCACATCATGCAAAATTCCTTAATGTAGACAGGGTTTAAGTGCAGAAGACAGTGATGATCATTGATCAGGAAAGTTGTGGCCTGTACAGAATTGCCTTGGCTGAGTTCTGAGGCTTTATAACTAGAGGGTTGAAGATCTGTCCTCAGGTAAGGACTGTGGCACAGCTAATGGCATAAAGCAGATAAAACAAACAGCATTGCTTTAGTGGAACTTATTGCAATGGTGATATTCAGGTATTAGTTCCTTATGTTCTTCTGGGGAAGAACATCATAGTGGACTCAAGCTGGTACTTGTCAACAACTGTCACTGCCTGCTCTGTAGGTTGCTTTCTGTTGATAGGAAGCTAGTTCATAGTTTTCACTGATGGCTGCCAACTTGTATCACAGTATCGGCTTCTCAAAGTCTTAAACACTGAGCTAGCCATGGAGGCCACTTCCAAGACTTGAAGCATTTTGGTTTTATAGATGCTACTTTATGATGCATCTGTTATGTAGCTATATCTGTTAAATGAGAACAGGATACCTGAGTACCACTAACCTTAAGAATTGGAGCACTCTTGTAGTTTTGTTATCCTGGGGATAATTTGCAGTTACCTTCTGTCCTCTATCTGTTTATCTGTTCGGGGGGTGGGAAGGGGAAGTAGGTATGGAGTAAGTAAAAGGAGGAAATATTTGTGTAGGTGGATGTACATTAAATGTTTAACCTGAGTGATTCACACCCACAACCAAGCTCTTCCTGCTGGCTTTGTGGAGTGAATTTCCTTAATGGTAGATTTTAATTTTCCATGTTACTTTTCAAACAGAGGGCATACTTAAATTGTAGATCTCTTTTAATCAGCATTCTAGATGTCACTTCCACAGTGTGTCTGGTTACCTGCTCAAGTCAGGTTCATTACTTTCTTAAAGGCTGAGATGCTGTTCATGGCTTTTTGTCATGAGCATTCTTGCAATCCAGTCTGTACTGACCATGCACTTTTGACCTGTCAAGCCCTCGCAGCCATACAGGAACAGACCAAAATGGTGAACGATTGTTATCAGTGCCATTCAGCTAAAGCTTGCAAGAATTTTCTTCAAGTGCTTCTCTCATTCGTCCTACATCTTGCACCTTTTTGGTAGAGAAAGTGTTTGTGCCTCAGCACTCTATGGGTTTATTGGTTTTATTTCTCTCAAGTACATGAAACTAGAAAATATATTTTCCTCATGTGAAAACATATCCTTTAATGACTGTCCCTAGATTATCTCGGCTGTTTGCAGTGGTTCCTGATCCTCTTGGTTGCCTATAGTAGGAGAAAACTGCTAAGTATTTAAGAGTCTATAAACTGCAGCTACCGGAGTTCTAGTATCAAAACGGGCTGGTGGGTGATTTTATGTTTTCTCTCCTCACAATATGGTGAAACTGAACTAAGTGGTCAAGGAAGAGCCCCACTCCAGGGCAGCTGGTTTGGACAGACGTTCTCGTGCACCAGGTGTGTAACGAATCGAGCCGCGGTCCCAGTGTCGCTGTCAGAGGAATTTGGTTCTCGTCTCAGCGCACCGCGGGCGGGCAGGCGAGGCGGCGGCCGAGCCATTGCTCTGCCACGTGGGGAGAAGTCTGAGGCTAAAGCTTGTGGCAGTGAGACGGGTTTAAACGGCCTCTGCTGCCCTGGGTCCTGTGGAGGGCGGGATCCGGGGCAGGGGGAGCCGCTGCCCGCTCCAAGCCCCTCAGCGCGCGGCGGCTGAAAGGCGGAGGGTCGCTTGGACGAGGCGCTGCCCGGGAGCGGGGCCCGGAGCTGGCGCTGAGTCACAGACGCTCCCGCCCAGCGCGCGGCAGTGGCGGGCTCGCTGGGGCCCCGCGGGTGGG